>NC_053028.1:288275391-288288151 GCF_003073215.2 Triticum urartu
TGGGATACATGCCGCTGGGTCTGGCCCGAGCGACTTGGGGATCATGCAGCCCGAGGGGCGCCCCCAACAACGTAAACAAACAACATGAAATAGAAGGGATACATGCCGCAGGGACGGACACATGCGGCCTTGGAATAATGCAGCCCTGGGGGGCGCTCCCAGCTAGAAGTGAAAACATGAAAGATGTCACATGATAACGTTGAGGACGAAGGGGTGTTGGTGTAGCAGACTTGGTGGGCTGCGGGAGCCGATCCTCATGAGCCCCCAGGCCCAGGGTCCTCGGAAGGCTCCGGAGGCGCTGGTGGCTCCTCGCGGACCATCTCCATCTCCGCCAGGGTCGTGGAACGCTTGGCCTCTTGTGCCTCCATGATGCCCCTCATGAGGCGCTGGTACGTGGCAGCCGCGTTCGGCAAGCCGTAAGGCATGCGAACATAGCTGTGGGGTGGACCTCCGCAGCGCCCCACTCGCGAGGGCCAGAGGCGATCCAGAGAGGCGACTCGGTTGAGCCCTGGTATGTCGATGCAGACGCGCATCCCACCATCCTTGCCTGGATGGGGAGCCACTTCTAGTAGGCGGCGGCCGCCTTTCATGACTCTTGACCCCTGTAGCTCCTGAATGGCCTTGCTGACGAACTCCTGAGGGTCTGGCTCTCCTTGCCTTACTCCTTCTTGAGGGAAACGTGCTTCGAAAAACGCCTCCATTTGGTGCCCAAGCGCCTCCCTCATGACCCTAGCCAGGTCGGTGGCCCTCCAGGGGAGAGCCCCCGAGCCCTGCCTGAGGAGGGCGCCGGGCGCGCTTTCCTATGCGATGGAAGGAGGTTCCCCCTAGGCAGGCACGGGCCCAGAGGGGCCTGCCTCCTGAGGGTCTGGACCGGACAATGTGTTCTTCTTCTTGGGGGCAGTCTCGGGAACCGTCCTGCTTCCGCGATCCGGGTCTTCTAGTGACACGGCCTGAAAGGCATGTTCCAGGGAACACACCGCGTCCTTCTCTTCACAGGGCACCGTGATTACTCCACCATTTCCTGGCATCTTGAGGACATTGTAGCCGTGGTGAGTTACGGCCATGAACTTGGCCAGCGCCGGGTACCCAAGGATGGCGTTGTACGACAGACGAATGTGAGCGACGTCGAAGTCGATGAGCTCAGTGCGGTAGTTGTCGCGTGCCCCGAAGGTGACAGGGAGGCGGACCTGCCCAATCGGGACCGTGGAGCCGTCGGTAATTCTGGAGAAGGGCTTGGTTGGCTGAAGCTGGCTGTAGGGCACTTGGAGATTGCTGAATGTTTCCACGGATAGGACGTTGAGCCCTGCCCCGCCATCGATGAGGGTCCTGGTGACCACCACGTTGCTGATGATTGGGGAGCAAAGCATCGGGAGGACTCCGGCTGTAGCCGCACACTTGAGCTGATCTGCTGAGCTGAACGTGATGGCGCACGCCGACCACCTGAGAGGGCACGTGGCTTCGAGCTTGGGGAGGGCTGTATTCACTTTGCGGGTGAACTGATTGAAGATGCGTTGAGAGGCTGGGGCTTGAGCCCCGCCTAGGATGCAGGCGATCGCGAGCGGCTCCTGGAAGCCCCCGGCCCCCTCGTCCTGGTGGCGGTCCTCGTTTGTCCTTGGCTGCGGCGGCAGCGGAGGGAGGCCTGCGTTGCCTTGCGGGCGATCCTCGCGAGGCTGATCCCTCCAGTCTCCCTCGCGAGGTGGGTCTTGCCAGCGATCCTCGCGAGGTTGATCGCGCCACCCTTGGCGCAGGCCATGGTCTTCCCAGCGTCCTGCGTTCCTTCCTCCGCCTCGACCGTAGCCCCGGTCACTGCGGTCGGGGCGACGGCCGATCCTTCCTTCTCGCACGGCTCGGAGCTCTTGACATTCGTTGGTGTTGTCGGTGTGGAGGTCGTGGTACACACAGTACCGACTGCCCTTGGAAGGTTCGGGCTGATCTCTGCCCCGCTTGGTGTCTGGCTCTGCCGCAAGCACGACAGCCCCCTTGCGCTTCACATCCTTGGCCTTGGGCTTCTTCTCTTCTGGGTCTGCGGCAGGCAGCTCGAGGAGGGAAAGACGCCCTTCCTCAGCCCTGGCGCACTTGGTTGCCAAGTTGAACAGCTCCAAGGAAGTGCACAGGCCTTCTTGCATCGCCAGCTCCTCCTTCATCTTGACATCGCGCACGCCGTCGGAGAAGGCTGAGATGATGGCCTCCTCAGTCACCTTGGGAATCTTGAGGCGTGTGTTGTTGAAGCGTTGGATGTACTTCTGCAGGGTCTCCCCGGGTTGTTGCTTGATGTGGCGCATGTCGCTCACGGCGGGTGGCCGGGCACGAGTACCTTGGGAGTTGGCGATGAAGCGGGTGCGCATCTCGTCCCAAGAGGAGATCGTGCCTGGAGCCAGGTTCAGGAGCCAAGTGCGGGCCCCGTCCTTGAGCGCCATGGGGAACCAGTTCGCCATGACCTTCTCGTCTCCATTGGCAGCTTCGATGCATAGCTCGTAGAGCTGGAGGAACTCCACAGGGTCAGCCATGCCATCGTAACGAGGAGGCAGGTCTGGTTTGAACTTGCCGGGCCACGCGACGCTGCGTAGCTCGGTGGTGAAGCCACGGCAGCCTGCTGTGGCCACGGGAGGCCTTGGGTGACGGAGAGCTTAGTCTTGCATGTCCCCACGTGCTGCAGCTGGGAGCAGCGCGGGGTCTTGACGTGCTGGAGCAGGAGCATGATCGCGACGTGCTGGAGCAGGGAGCGCCCGGGCAGCTTCTTGCGGGCGAGGGACTTCTTGGCAGCTCTACTCTTCTAGTGCTGGCACCTGACGGAGCGGGTTCTGCCTAGGGGCCACGCGCCTTGGAGCCATGGCGCCTTCTTGAGGAGGAGGCGGCCGGGGCGCCGCCGGAGCCTCGTCGCCCGCGCGGGGTGGGGTGCGGTGCAGCGGAACGGATGGCGCAGGAGAGCCCCTGCAACGCGGACGAGCTCGGTGACGCGGTCGAGCCATTCTACGTAGACGTCGTCGACGGGACGGTAGCGCAGGAGCTCGTTTGCCACGATGAGCGCAGCTCGAGCCTCCATGGGTGCGCGGAGCGCGCGGGACGAAGAACCAGCTGGGGTGAGCGAGGGAGTAGTGGTGCGGCCGTCTTGCCGCACGGACGGATGCTGAGACGATGCTTGCTGCTCGTCCCCCGCCGGGCCGGTGGCGGCGTTGATGGCAGGTGACGAGGAACGGCGAGGACGCCCGCCGATAGGAGCCGTCTGGCCGACGCGGGAAGCAAGAGCGGCCCGGCGCTCAGCGCGGGCCCGACGAGCGTCAGACATGGGCGCGATGGTCGAAGGAGAACGGGGTGGTGGAAGACGAATTCTGGCGCACCCCTACCTGGCGCGCCAAATGTCAGATTTCGGGTTCCGGCAGACCCTTGAGGTTCGAACACTGGGGTGCGCACGGAGATTTCGCCTCCTACCTACCTGCACCCCTCCGCCTCGCTAAGATCTAAGCTGTGGAAAGAGCAACACAAGAGACACATGGTTTATACTGGTTCGGGCCACCGTTGTGGTGTAATACCCTACTCCAGTGTGTGGTTTGGTGGATTGCCTCTTGGGCTGATGATGAGGAACAATACAAGGAAGAACAACCTCGCAAGGGTCTGTTCTTGGCTGGGGCGATGAACTGCTGGGAGGAGTTCAGTCACCCTTCTCTCTCTCTCTTCTATTGTTGGTCTTGATCCCCCTAAAACTCTCTCTCTTTCTCTCCTATTGTTTTTCTCCTCGATCTCCTTGCCCTGTGGGTGGCTGGTCTATTTATAGAGGCCTGGTCCTCTTCCCAAATATCGAGCAGGAAGGGATCCAACAATGGCGGGCTAATTTGAAGGGGGCAGCTAGTACTAGCTATCCTGACAAAAGTATTCTTCGCCTGCACAAAGCTCTGGTGGTGACGCCGTCTTGGGCTCCACAATGACCTCCATCTTGCAGTCATCCTGGTCTTGGTCTTGTTGCACCGAAATGGCAACCTTTGCCTGATGCCTCGGTACTCCGTGGCTGTGCTTGCCCCCTTTGCACCAAAGAGGAAAGGAGGACACTGCGCGGGCTGGCACCCGCCTGGCGCCTTTGGTCGTCATGGCTTGCCTCACGGGCACCTCGTGAGGTACCCCGCCTTGATCTCTCCACCTCCTCGCGAGCCAGCCTGATGAGGCCGTGCCTGAGGAAGCTCCGTGCCGTCCGCCCCGCGAGGCTTGGCCCCTCGCGAGGGTCTTTGGTCTGTGTTGTCGGATTTCGGGTTCCGGCAGACCCTTGAGGTTCGAACACTGGGGTGCGCGCGGAGATTTCGCCTCCTACCTACCTGTACCCCTCCGCCTCACTAAGATCTAAGCTATGGAAAGAACGACACAAGAGACACAGGGTTTATACTGGTTCGGGCCACCGTTGTGGTGTAATACCCTACTCCAGTGTGTGGTGTGGTGGATTGCCTCTTGGGCTGATGATGAGGAACAATACAAGGAAGAACAGCCTCGCGAGGGTATGTTCTTGGCTGGGGCGATGAACTGCTGGGAGGAGTTCAGTCACCCTTCTCTCTCTCTCTTCTATCGTTGGTCTCGATCCCCCTAAAACTCTCTCTCTTTCTCTGTTATCGTTTTTTCTCCTCGATCCTCTTGCCCTGTGGGTGGCTGGTCCTATTTATAGAGGCCCTGGTCCTCTTCCCAAATATCAAGCGGGAAGGGAGCCAACAATGGCGGGCTAATTTGAAGTCGGACAGCTAGTACTAGCTATCCTGACAAAAGTAGTCTTCGCCTGCACAAAGCTCTGGTGGTGACGCCGTCTTGGGCTCCACAATGACCTCCGTCTTGCAGTCATCCTGGTCTTGGTCTTGTTGCACCGAAATGGCAACCTTTGCCTGATGCCTCGGTACTCCGCGGCTGTGCTTGCTCCCTTTGCACCAAAGAGGAAACGAGGACACTGCGCGGGCTGGCACCCGCCTGGCGCCTTTGGTCTTCATGGCTTGCGTCACGGGCAACTCGTGAGGTACCCCGCCTTGATCTCTCCGCCTCCTCGCGAGCTAGCCTGATGAGGTCGTGCCTGAGGAAGCTCCGTGTCGTCCGCCCTGTGAGGCTTGGCCCCTCGCGAGGGTCTTGGGTCTATGTTGATGAAGATGGGCCATGCTGGGGGCCCCTTTGAGCCACGCCGCAGGCCTCAGGCAGGCAAGTCTGGGGACCCCCGTTCCCAAATCGCCGACAGTAGCCCCCGGGCCCAAGGCGCGCCCGGAGTTAGCTGTGCAGTGAGGCGGAAGGGCAAGAGCGAAGCGCCGCGGGCCCTAACAGCCTGCGGCCTTGGGCGCCGCGTGGCGGTTGATTGGACGTGGGCATCTCCACTTCCCCATGGCGCCTCGGCAACTGTACGGATTGGACAAGTCCCTGCATGCAAAGTGGGTCATGATTACCGGCGATCGTGGAGGTCGGCGGTTGGCCTTCGCCGGCCATAAGTACGGAATGGCGTGCGCCCTTCCAGTCCATCCCTCCTTGCTTCTCCTTCTTCCCGGTCCTTGCTCTTGAAGATGTCGCCCTTGGCCTTGGCCCCACGGCCGAGGCCGATGCGCATGTCCTGTCTTCTGCAGCACTGGCGTGGGTGCTCACCCACATCTACCTTCGCGATCCCGACGTCGACCTCGACAGCCTGCTGGAGCCAGTAAGCGGCGAGCGTGCCGCTGCCGCTGCTGAGGCCGTGAAGGGTCGCACGGAGGCTCTGCAGGGGAAGTTCCGGGCCTTCAGCACCAAGCCGAAGCAAGGCGCTGCCGACCCCACTGCTCCATAAGGCGAACCCACTCCGCGCTGCTCCACCGCCGACAAGTGACTCCGTTGTGGCTCCTGTCCTGCCTTTAACTCCTGCACATGTATCATGCCTCGGGGAGGCATTTTAAAATTGCGTTTGGCATTGAGATAACATTGTGGACTGTAATATTTGCTTTTGAATTCCTTGAAATTTGCGCTTTTCCTTCCTACTTGCTCATGTTTTACGCTGGCAGAGCCCGGCCCCGCGCATACCTCACCCAGCGTTAGTCCCGACCGGAAACCAGGACGGGGCCAAGGAGTGAGGGGCTACGTGACAAGTTAGGCTCCTGAGTCGCGATGCTCAGGAGTCCTCCTTGGCGCACGAACAGCAAGTAGGGAGGTGTGATGTGGGTGGATCTACCGTTCTATGTCTGCAGAGCCCGGCCACTCGCATACCTCAACCGCCGTTAGCCTTTCGGAACTAAGGAGTGAGGGGCTACGTGACCAGTTAGGCTCCTGAGTCGCGATGCTCAGGAGTCCCCCTTGACGCTCAAACGGCCTTCATACCATGGCTCCGCTCGGGGAGAGGCGCGCGACGAAGCAGGCCCGGGGGGACCTGGCTGGGCGGCGTGCATCTGGGTGTGACCTAGGCGCAACCCCCGTGCCCAGCCCCCTCGCGCGGCACTCCCGAGGGGAGGCGTTATGATGAGGCTAGACACTGAGCTCTGGGCTTCCTGAGGTTGATGCGGCCCGGGGGCCACCCTCAGTTGTTTATCACCAGCGCGGAGCATGGTGCTTCCACTGGTACGTGGGAGGGGGCACCCCTCCGGGAGGAGCCCCGGGGCGTGTACAGCCCCGCCCTGACATGTGGCTGGCACGGTAGGGCCTGGCAAGGTGTATCTGGGCACCCGTGAGCCAGCACGGGACTCACGGGGCCCTACCTCTAGGCGGGTTGCGCCTGGCACTGGGCCTTATCTTGTGATGTGTCCCTGCAAATTCGGTTAGATGTCGGCACTCTATGTCCTCGGGTCCCGGCCCTCGAGCTGGTCTCAGCCGTCGCTGGTATGCCAGGTCGCGATGCCATGGACAAGGCCAGAGGGTGAGGGCTGGAGAGCCAGTAAGAGCCCTGAGTCGTGATGCTCAGGTACCCCCCCTTTAACGTGCAAGTGGTTGGCATGGAGAAGAAGAGGTGCCGTGGACCGGCATCAAATAATCAAGCATGGTGGGTCAAACACATAACCGGAAATAAACGCAAATGGGATACATGCCGCTGGGTCTGGCCCGAGCGACTTGGGGATCATGCAGCCCGAGGGGCGCCCCCAACAAGGTAAGCTAACAACATGAAATAAAATGGATACACGCTGCAGGGATGGACCCACGCGGCCTGGGAATAATGCAGCCCGGGGGGCGCTCCCAGCTGGAAGTGAAAACTTGAAAGATGTCACCTGATGACGTTGAGGACGAAGGGGTGTTGGTGTAGCACACTCGGTGGGCTGCGGGAGCTGATCTTCACGAGCCCCCAGGCCCAGGGGCCTCGGGAGGCTCCGGACGCGCTGGTGGCTCCTCGCGGACCATCTCCATCACCGCCAGGACCACGGAACGCCTGGCCTCTTGTGCCTCCATGATGCCCCTCATGAGGCGCTGGTACGTGGCAGCCGCGTTCGGCAAGCCGTAAGGCATGCGAACGTAGCTGTGGGGTGGACCTCCGTAGCGCCTCACTCGCGAGGGCCAGAGGCGCTCCAGAGAGGCGACTCAGTTGAGCCCTGGTATGTCGATGCAGACGCGCAGCCCACCATCCTCGCCTGGATGGGGAGCCACTGCTGGTAGACGGCGGCCGCCTTTCATGACTCTTGACTCCTGTAGCTCCTGAATGGCCTTGTTGACGAACTCCTGAGGGTCTGGCTCTCCTTGCCTTACTCCTTCTTGAGGGAAACATGCTTCGAAACACGCCTCCATGTGGTGCCCAAGCACCTCCCCCGTGACCCTAGCCAGGTCGGTGGCCCTCCAGGGGAGAGCCCCCGAGCCCTGCCTGAGGAGGGCGCCGGGCGCGCTTCCCTATGTGATGGAAGGAGGTTCCCCCTGGGCAGGCACGGGCCCGAAGGGGCCTGCCTCCTGAGGGGCTGGGCCGGACGATGTCTTCTTCTTCTTGGGGGCGGTCTCGGGAAGCCTCCTGCTTCCGCGATCCGGTTCTTCCAGTGACGCGGCCTGAAAAGCACGTTCCAGGGAACACACCGCATCCTTCTCTTCACAGGGCACCGTGATGACTCCGCCACTTCCTGGCATCTTGAGGACGTTGTAGCCACGGTGAGTTACGGCCATGAACTTGGCCAGCGCCGGGTACCCAAGGATGGCGTTGTACGGCAGGCGAATGTGAGCGATGTCGAAGTCGATGAGCTCGGTGCGGTAGTTGTCGCATGCCCCAAAGGTGACAGGGAGGCAGGCCTGCCCAATCGAGACCGTGGAGACGTTGGTGATTCCGGAGAAGGGCTTGGTTGGCTGAAGCTGGCTGTAGGTCACTTGGAGATTGTTGAATGTTTCCACGGACAGGACATTGAGCCCTGCCCCGCCATCGATGAGGGTCTTGGTGACCACCACGTTGCTGATGATTAGGGAACAAAGCATCGAGAGGACTCCGGCTGCAGCCGCACAATTGAGCTGATCTGCTGAGCTGAACGTGATGGCGCACGCCGACCACCTGAGAGGGCGCGCGGCTTCGAGCTTGGGGAGAGCTGCATTCACTTTGCGGGCGAACTGCTTGAAGATGCGTTGAGAGGCTGGGGCTTGAGCCCCGCCTAGGATGCAGGTGATCGCGCGCGGCTCTTGGAAGCCCGCAGCCCCCTCGTCCTGGTGGCGGTCCTCGTTTCTCCTTGGCTGCGGCGGCAGCGGAGGGAGTCCTGCGTTGCCTTGCGGGAGATCCTCGCGAGCCTGATCCCTCCAGTCTCCCTCACGAGGCGGGTCTTGCCAGCGATCCTCGCGAGGTTGATCGCGCCACCCTTTGTGCCGGCCACGGTCTTCCCAGCGTCCTGCGTTCTTTCCTCCTCCTCGACCGTAGCCCCGGTCACCGCGGTCGGGGCGACGGCCGATCCTTCCTTCTCGCATGGCTCGGAGCTCTTGACATTCGTTGGTGTTGTGGGTGTGGAGGTCGTGATACACACAGTACCGACTGCCCTTAGAAGGTTCGGGCTGATCTCTGCCCCGCTTGGTGTCTAGCTCTACCGCGAGCACGGCAGCCCCCTTGCGCTTCACATCCTTGGCCTTGGGCTTCTTCTCTTCTGGTCTGTGGCAGGCAGCTCGAGGAGGGAGAGACGCCCTTCCTCAGCCCTGGCGCACCTGGTTGCCAAGTTGAACAGCTCCAAGGAAGTGCACAGGTCTTCATGCATCGCCAGCTCCTCTTTCACCTTGACATCGCGCACGCCGTCGGAGAAGGCTGAGATGATGGCCTCCTCAGTCACCTTGGGAATCTTGAGGCGTCCGTTGTTGAAGCGCTGGATGTACTTCTGCAGGGTCTCCCCGGGTTGTTTCTTGATGCGGCGCATGTCGCTCACGGTGGGTGGCCGGTCGCGAGTACCTTGGAAGTTGGCGATGAAGCGGGTGCGCATCTCGTCCCAGGAGGAGATCGTGCCTGGAGCCAGGTTCAGGAGCCAGGTGCGGGCCCCATCTTTGAGCGCCATGGGGAACCAGTTCGCCATGACCTTCTCGTCTCCGTTGGCAGCTTCGATGCCCAGCTCATAGAGCTGGAGGAACTCCGCAGGGTCAGCCGTGCCGTCGTAACGAGGAGGCAGGTATGGCTTGAACTTGCCGGGCCACGCGATGCTGTGTAGCTCGATGGTGAAGGCACGGCAGCCTGCTGTGGCCACGGGAGGCCTTGGGTGACGGAGAGCTTGGTCTTGCATGTCCCCACGCGCTGCAGCTGGGAGCAGCGTGGGGTCTTGGCGTGCTGGAGCAGGAGCATGGTCGCGACGTGCTGGAGCAGGGAGCGCCCGGGCAGCTTCTTGCGGGCGAGGGACTTCTTGGAAGCTCTGCTCTTGCCGCGCTGGCACCTGACGGAGCGGGTTCCGCCCAGGGGCCACGCGCCTTGGAGCCATGGCGCCTTCTTGAGGAGGAGGCGGCCGGGGCGCCGCCGCAGCCTCATCGCCCGCGCGGGGCGGGGTGCGGTGCAGCGGAACGGACGACAGAGGAGAGCCCCCTGCGGCGCAGACGAGCTCGGCGACGTGGTCGAGCCATTCTTTGTAGACGTCGTCGACGGGACGGTAGTGCAGGAGCTCGTTTGCCGCGATGAGCGCAGCTCGAGCCTCCATGGGTGCGCGGAGCGCGCGGGACGAAGAACCAGCTAGGGTGAGCGAGGGAGTAGCGGTGCGGCCGTCTTGCCGCACAGACGGATGCTGAGACAATGCTTGCTGCTCGTCCCCCGCTGGGCCGGTGGCGGCGTTGACGGCAGGTGACGGGGAACGGCGAGGACACCCGCTGACAGGAGCCGTCTGGGCGACGCGGGAAGCGAGACCGGCCCGGTGCTCGGCGCGGGCCCGACGAGCGTCAGACATGGGCGCGATGGTCGGAGGAGAACGGGGTGGTGGAAGATGAATTCCGGCGCACCCCTACCTGGCGCGCCAAATGTCGGATTTCGGGTTCCGGCAGACCCTTGAGGTTCGAACACTGGGGTGCACGCGGAGATTTCGCCTCCTACCTACCTGCACCCCTCCGCCTCGCTAAGATCTAAGCTATGGAAAGAACAACACAAGAGACACAGGGTTTATACTGGTTCGGGCCACCGTTGTGGTGTAATGCCCTACTCCAGTGTGTGGTGTGGTGGATTGCCTCTTGGGCTGATGATGAGGAACAATACAAGGAAGAACAGCCTCGCGAGGGTCTGTTCTTGTCTGGGGCGATGAACTGCTGGGAGGAGTTCAGTCACCCTTCTCTCTCTCTCTCTCTCTCTTCTATCGTTGGTCTCGATCCCCCTAAAACTCTCTCTCTTTCTCTGCTATCATTTTTTCTCCTCGATCCTCTTCCCTGTGGGTGGCTGGTCCTATTTATAGAGGCCCTGGTCCTCTTCCCAAATATCGAGCGGGAAGGGAGCCAACAATGGCGGGCTAATTTGAAGGGGGGCAGCTAGTACTAGCTATCCTGACAAAAGTAGTCTTCGCCTGCACAAAGCTCTGGTGGTGACGCCGTCTTGGGCTCCACAATGACCTCCATCTTGCAGTCATCCTGGTCTTGGTCTTGTTGCACCGAAATGGCAACCTTTGCCTGATGCCTCGGTACTCCGCGGCTGTGCTTGCTCCCTTTGCACCAAAGAGGAAAGGAGGACACTGCGCGGGCTGGCACCCGCCTGGCGCCTTTGGTCGTAATGGCTTGCGTCACGGGCATCTCGTGAGGTACCCTGCCTTGATCTCTCCGCCTCCTCGCGAGCCAGCCTGATGAGGCCGTGCCTGAGGAAGCTCCGTGTCGTCTGCCCCACGAGGCTTGGCCCCTCGCGAGGGTCTTGGGTCTGTGTTGATGAAGATGGGCCGTGCTAGGCCCCCCCTTTGAGCCACGCCGCAGGCCGCAGGCAGGCAAGTCTGGGGACCCCTGTTCCCAGAACGCCGGCATGTGTTGATGAAGATGGGTCATGCTGGGCCCCCCTTTGAGCCACGCCGCAGGCCGCAGGCAGGCAAGTCTGGGGACCCCCGTTCCCAGAACGCCGACAGAGCCTGGAGGGATCTGCCTCGTGAGGATCGCCCCCAAAGCATAGCCGGTCTTCCCTGCTGACGCCACCAAGAAGGAATGACGATCATCATCAGGACGAGGGGGCTGAGGGCTTCCAGGAGCCGCGTGCAATCGCCTGCATCTTGGGAGGTGCCCAGGCCCCAGCCTCTCAGTGCATCTTCAAACGGTTCGCTCGCGAGGTGAACGCGGTGCTCCCCAAGCTTGAGGCCGCGCGCCCGCTCAAGTGGTCCCACTGCGCCATCTCTTTCAACTCGGCGGATCAGCTCAAATGCGTGGCTACCTCCGGCGGCCTCCCGATGTTGTGTTCCCCAGTCATCAGCAATGTGCAGGTTACAAAGACCCTCATCGACGGTGGTGCAGGGCTCAACGTCCTGTCCGTCAACACATTCGACAACCTCTAAGTGCCATATGAGCAGCTCCAGCCTACCAAACCATTCTCAAGAGTGACCGTCAGCTCCACCACACCGATAGGGCAGGTCCACCTTCCTGTCACCTTCGGCACACGCGACAACTACCGCAACGAGCTCATCGACTTCGACGTCGCGCACATCCGTCTGCCGTACAACGCCATCCTTGGGTATCCGTCCCTGGCCAAGTTCATGGCGTTCACCCACCACGGCTACAACGTCCCCAAGATGCCTGGAAGCGGCGGGGTCATCACGGTCCCATGTAAAGAAAGGGATGCAGTGTGCTCCCTCGAACAGGCCTTCCAAGCTGCAGCAATCGACAACCCTGACAGCAGAAGTGAGGGCCTCCGGAGGCCATCCCCAAGAAGAAGAAGCTGCACTGCGCAGGACCTCAGGAGAATGGCGTCGCGGCAGGAGGCTCATCAGGATCAGCGTCTGTCCCAGGGGTGCCTCCCTCCATTGCATAGGAAGGCGCGCCCAGTGCCCTCCTCGGGCAGGGCTCGGGGGCTCTCTTCTAGAGGGCCTCAGGCCTCGCCAACCTCACGAGGGAGGCAGTTTGGCACCACTTGGAGGCGTGCTACACGGCACGTTTTCCTCAGGAGAACACAGGGCAAGGGGTGCCCACCACTCAGGAGTTCATCGCCAAGACCACACAGGGACTGCAAGACGCAAGAGCCATGCGCGGCAACAGCCGCTCACCGGGCGTAGCTCGCCACCCAGGCGACGGTGCTGGGCTTCTTGTCTGCATCGACGTCCTAGGGCTCAACAGGGCCGCGTCTCAGGAGTGCTTCTGGCCTTCGTGTGTGGGCCGTTGCGAGGGCCCGCTGCACAACTACGTTGGCATGCCCCTCGGCTTGCCGGCCGTGGCGTCGGCCTATCAGTGGAACATGCGGCGTGACCTGGCGGCTCAAGAGGCTAGG
>NC_053028.1:288289151-288343052 GCF_003073215.2 Triticum urartu
ATGAGAGAGAGTTGAGTGTTGGGGAGACTATCATTTGAAGCACAAGAGCAAGGAGTTCATTACCTACACACCATTTGTTACTTCTTGGAGAGTGGTGTCTCCTAGATTGGCTAGGTGTCACTTGGGAGCCTCCGACAAGATTGTGGAGTTGAACCAAGGAGTTTGTAAGGGCAAGGAGATCGCCTACTTCGTGAAGATCTACCGCTAGTGAGGCAAGTCCTGTGTGGGCGATGGCCATGGTGGGATAGACAAGGTTGCTTCTTCGTGGACCCTTTGTGGGTGGTTGCTTCTTCGTGGACCCTTCGTGGGTGGAGCCCTGTGCGGACTCGCGCAACCGTTACCTTTGGGTGGAGCCCTGTGTGGACTCGCGCAACCGTTACCCTTCGTGGGTTGAAGTCTCCATCAACGTGGATGTAGGATAGCACCACCTATCCGAACCACGGGAAAAACATCCGTGTCTCCAATTGCGTTTGATCTCTCCAAACCCTTCCCTTTACATTCTTGCAAGTTGCATGCTTTACATTCCACTGCTCATATACTCTTTGCATGCTTGCTTGATATGTATTGTGTGTGTTGAAATTGTGCCTAAACTCCACTTAAACCGAAAAAGGTTAAAAATTGCAACTTGAGCATTATGTGTCTAATCACCCCCCTCTAGACACATCTACTTCTAGATCCTACACTTCGGCCTCCCCGGTTGGGTTGGCCTTCCTTTTCTTGTCTCCCCCGGCTGGGGGGGGGGAGAACTTTCCTCCTCCTCCTCCTCCTCGTTTTCATGGGAGGAGGGTGCGTCGGAGTCATCGGACGATGAGTCTGATACAACCTTGCGCTGGAGACCCTTTCGGGTCCCCGTGGCCTTCTTCTTGGTCTTCTTCGCTAGCACCTTGTAAGGTGCCGGGGCCAGCATCTCCGTTAGGAGAGCATCTGCAGGATCTTCAGGCAGGGGGGCTGGGCAATCGAGTTCCTCCGCTGTCTTTATCCAGTCCTGTTAATGACATTGAAGCTTAGATCCCGCACATGATTTAACTAGGGAAAATAAATTCCTTGTGAGATATCAAAACTTAACGGATTGGCATGGCGCTTTGCGCTAAGTCCGCGGTCCTCGGTGAGGGAAGGAGGTACCTCGGTGCCCTTGAACAGCACCCTCCAGACGTCCTTGTGCGTTGTGTCATAGAGCTCTTGCAGCATCTGGTGCTTGGCCAGGTCGAACTCCCACAAATTAAATGCCTGTGGTTGACATGGAAGAATCCGGCAGAAGAGCATGAGCTGGACCACGTTGACGAGCTTGATTTTCTTGCTCATCATGTTCCTGATGCAGGTCTGGAGTCCGGTCAGCTCTACCGAAGAACCCTAGGACAGACCCTTCTCTTTCCAAGAAGTGATCCGCGTGGGGATTCCGGATCGAAATTTGGGGGCCGCCACCCAGTTGGTGTCGCGCGGCTCGGTGATGTAGAACCACCCCAATTGCCACCCCTTTATGGTCTCCACGTAGGAGCCTTCGAGCCAGGTGACGTTAGGCATTTTGCCCACCATGGCACCTCTACACTCTACTTACTAGCCAATCACCACCTTCGGTTTGACATTGAAGGTCTTCAGCCACAGGCCGAAATGGGGCCTGATGCGGAGGAAGGCCTCGCACACGATGATAAATGCCGAGATGTTGAGGATGAAATTGGGGGCCAGATCATGAAAATACAGCCCGTAGTAGAACATGAGCCCGCGGACGAATGGGTGGAGAGGAAATCCCAGTCCGTGGACGGAGTGGGTAAGGAAAACTACCCTCTCATGGGGTTCGGGCGTAGGGATGATCTGCCCTGCATATGGCAGCCGGTGCGCGATACCTGCGGCCAGATATCCGGCTTCCCATGATGTTCTCCTTCGTGACGGAGGAGACCATCCACTTGGCTCCTGCTCCGGACATGCTTGGAATGGTTTGAGAAGAAAGACGTGAACTTGGGCGCTGGAGCTCGAGTGTGCGAGAATGGGTAAGCAAGGAAGAAGAAGGCATGGGTGAAAAGAGTGAATCCTAATCCCTTTATAACGACGGAAGAGGCGATGCGCCTCCCCACTTGCCTGGTAAAATCGCTTATTCCCCAAGCGCCGTAATTGATGGCGCGGTTGGGTTACCCACGTCCGTATTGATGAGAATCCCGTAATAAGGGGAACACGATCTCTGCTTTGAAAAGACGTGTCAAGAAAACTGCCTCGCGATATGTGCAGTGCTGGTTGAGAAAAACAGTTCGAATAACGATTGGGCCATGGCGTGATGTCATGCTGTCAAAACGTGTCAGCAGATTAGATTTATGGAAATATTATTCTCTCTACGGTGGTATGTGGAAATTGTTTTGCAGAGCCTGACACTATCCTTGTGTTCAAAATCTTCTATGGAGTATTCGGAGGAGGAACCCGCCTTGCAATGCCGAAGACAAGACTGCGTGCCGGACTCATCATCATTGAAGCCTGGTTCAGGGGCTACTAAGGGAGTCCTGGATTAGGGGTTCTCTGGACAGCCGGACTATATCCTTTGGCCAGACTGTTGGACTATGAAGATACAAGATTGAAGACTTCGTCCCGTGTCCGGATGGGACTTTCCTTGGTGTGGAAGGCAAGCTTGGCAATACGGATATGTAGATCTCCTCCCTTGAAACCGACTCTGTGTAACCCTAGCCCCCTCTGGTGTCTATATAAACCGGAGGGTTTAGTCCATAGGACAACATACAATCATACCATAGGCTAGCTTCTAGGGTTTAGCCTCTACGATCTCGTGGTAGATCAACTCTTGTAATACTCATATCATCAAGAACAATCAAGCAGGACGTAGGGTATTACCTCCATCAAGAGGGCCCAAACTTGGGTAAACATCGTGTCCCCTGCCTCCTATTACCATCCGCCTTAGGCGCACAGTTTGGGACCCCCTACCCGAGATCCACCGGTTTTGACACCGGCAGCGGGTCTCAGCTATTCTGCATTCGTCGGATCGCATCAACGCGGATACAACAGTTTTGAGGGCAATTGCCGGTTTCTACCGTTAAAACTAAAGTTAGGAAGGCTCAAACGTCATTGCAATGGCATGTCAACACTCATGGCCGCTTTGGTTAAATATGCCGATTCAGATAATACCAAAGACCCTGACTCAGTTCAGGACAAACCGGGGAAAGGAAAGAAGAACGGCAACACCAAGGGGCAATAGCATAACCCGGCAGGTCATGAGAACAATGGTAAGCGCAAAGCAGACAATAGTTTGGACTTTGTGGCTAACACCAATGCTCAGGATAACGGTCAGCATCGTAAGGGCAAACAGTCCCAGAGGGGCGGAGGGTCAGGCCCCAATATGGAGCGCCTTTTAAATCAACCTTGTGCGAAGCATGGATCGAAGGAGAGGCCAGCTTCACATCTTTGGAAGGATTGTTTCATCATGCGAGAGTTCAAGAACTCCAATATGTTTCAATATGACAATGGCCCGCCCGGCGGTTCAGGAGGTGGTTTTCATGGGCCGGGTTATGGAGGCAGTAGCACCGATTCAGTATTTCAAGGCAATCAAACCGGACATGGTAATCAAGGGAACCAGGGCAATCAGGGAGGTTATGACCATCAAGGGAATCAGCAGCAGCAGCAGTCGGGGTATCAGAGCAATCCAAAGCAGTTGAATAGTGGGCAGTATCATGTTTTCACCACTAGCTTGTGCAAGCGTGATCAGAAGCTTCACAAGAGGGCTGTAAGCTCTGTTGAACTGCCAGTACCTTAGTATTTACGCTGGTCTGAGCAACCAATTTTATGGAGTCGAGAGGATTACCCACCCCGGGTTGATAATCCGGGTCATCTGGGCTTAGTGGTGGCACCTCAAGTTGGGGGGTATAAGTTCACCAAGTACTTATGGATGGTGGAAGTAGTATCAATATCCTTTACTATGATACCTTCTTCCATATGGGATTGACAGATAAGAATCTTAAACCGTCGAACACCATTTTTCATGGTGTGGTGCCTGGTAAGTCTGCGTATCCAGTGGGCAAGATAACCTTAGAGGTGGCTTTTGGAGATGATCATGATTCAAGGTCAGAAACGTTGACTTTTGAGGTGGTGAAAATCAAGAGTCCGTATCATGCCCTGTTCGGACGACCGGCTTATGCCAAGTTCATGACAAGGCCATGTTATGTTTATCTACAGCTTAAGATGCCGGGTCATAAAGGGACCATCACAGTACATGGGAGTAGGAAGATTGCTTTGGAATGCGAAGAGGGTGATGCGGCTTATGCTGAGTCGGTTTGTGCCGTAGAAGAGCTGAAGTTTTATAAAGACAAGGTTGATCCGACAGACATGACTTATTTGTAAAAGCCAGCTACGGAGCACGATCCAGCGTTGAAGTTTAAATCAGCCACAAACACTAAGATGGTTGATTTTGTTCCTGGCGATTCATCCAAGCAGTTCAGCATCAACGCTAACCTAGATCCTAAATAGGAAAGCGCGCTCATCGAGTTCATCCATGATAACCGGGACATCTTTGCATGGAAGCCTTCTGACATGCCTGGTGTACCGAGGGAACTCGCTGAGCATACACTTAATATAGATCCCAAGTTTAAACCGGCCAGGCAGTTTCTTCGCCGCTTCAACAAAGAAAGGCGTAAAGCTATTGGTGAGGAGGTAGCTCAGTTGTTGGCCGCAGGGTTTATTGTGGAGGTTTTTCACCCTGAGTGGTTAGCTAATCCGGTGCTGGTTCTTAAGAAAAATGACACTTGGCGTATGTGTGTGGACTACACAGATATGAACAAGGCTTGCCCAGCAGATCACTTTGCCCTCCCTCGTATTGATCAGATTATTGACGCTACGGCGGGTTGTGACCGTTTGTGTTTTTTGGATGCTTACTCTGGTTATCATCAGATCAAAATGGCAGTTAAGGACCAGGAGAAGACATCTTTTATAACTCCCTTTGGAGCCTTCTGCTATGTCTCCATGCCCTTTGGGCTCAAGAGTGCCCAGGCGACTTATCAACGTTGTGTTCAGAATTGTCTTCATAAGCAGATTGGGCGCAATGTTCACGCATATGTGGATGATATTGTGGTAAAGTCCAGGAAGGAGGAAACATTGATAGATGACTTGAGGGAAACCTTTGACAACCTCCGGGTTTATAAGATGATGCTTAATCCGGACAAATGTGTCTTTGGTGTTCCGGCAGGCAAGCTCGTGGGTTTTCTGGTGTCTAACAGGGGCATTGAGGCTAATCCGGAGAAGATCACAGCTATCACCTCTCTGGCTAAACTGGCATGTATCAACGATGTTCAGCGTCTGGCGGGATGGATTGTGGCTTTGAGACGGTTTATCAGTCGTCTTGGGGAGAAGGCTATCCCTTTATATCAGATGCTAGAGAAAATGGATGACTTTGTCTGGAGCGATGCTGCTGATAAAGCGTTTGAGGATCTGAAGACGCAGCTAGCTGAACCGCCTGTCCTTGTGGCTCCGAATGATAAAGAGCATTTACTACTATATGTGGCTGCTAGTGCTCGGGCTGTTAGTGTGGCTATTGTTGTGGAGCGCAAGGAGGCTGGAAAGGAGTATCCGGTTCAACGACCGGTTTATTATATCAGTGAGGTGCTTGTCGAATCAAAGTAGAGGTATCCGCATTGGCAGAAGCTGGTGTATGGGGTGTTTATGGCAAGCCGGAAGTTGAAGCATTATTTTCAAGGCCATCCTATCACAGTGGTCAGTCCAGCCCCTTTGCGAGACATCATCCAAAACAGAGAGGCGACTGGCCGGATTGCCAAATGGGCTATTGAGCTTGGACCTCACGGGCTCAAGTATACACCTCGCACAACGATCAAATCTCAAGCACTCGTGGACTTCATCAATGATTAGACAGAGTTGCAAGCACTAGAGGAAAAGCCAGACAACACTTATTGGACTATTCACTTTGATGGGTCCAGGAAATTGGAGGGCTCGGGGGCTGGAGTCATATTAACTTCCCCACAAGGTGACAAGTTTTGTTATGTTCTTCGCTTAATGTTTCCTTGCACTAACAATGCTGCTGAGTATGAGGCCTTACTCCATGGTCTTCGGATGGCTAAAGAGATGAACTTAAGCTGAGTTAAGTGCTTCGGTGACTCGGACTTGGTGGCTCAACATGTATCTCGCACTTGGGATTCTAAGGACCCACTCATGGCTGCATATCGATGAGAGGTGGACATAGTGGTTGGTCACTTCAAGGGTTATCAAGTTGACCATATACACCGGTGAAAGAATGAAGCAGCGGACGCTTTAAGTCGTCTGGGCTCTCAGCGTAAACCGGTGCCACCTAATGTTTTCCTCAACGTACTACATAATCCGTCGGTCAAGATACCCATAGAGGAGGAGTTGGCTATTCCTGACTCGGAGGCCCAGTTGGTGGCGGCTTTTCTTGTTATACAGGATTGGACAGTCCCGTACTTGGCATACATGAACCGGGGCGAATTACCAGAGGATGAAACCTTGACCCGGCATATAATCCGGTGATCCAAGTCAATGACCATTACTAATGGGGAGTTACATCGTTACAGCGTCACAAGAGCAATTCAGCGTTGCGTGTCTCCACAAGAGGGTTGTGAGATTTTGCGAGAAATCCACGATGGAGATTGTGGTCACCACGCCGGTTCAAAATCATTGGTGGCTAAGGCTTTTCATCACGACTTCTATTGGTTGACGGCTCATGCTGATGCTGAGGATTTGGTGAAGAGGTGTGACGGTTGTCAGAAGTTTGCACGCCGCGCTCATATTCCGGCCCAGGAGTTGAGAATGATTCCAATCACTTGGCCGTTTGCAACTTAGGGGCTAGACATGATTGGACCCTTTAAAAGGTCCAAAGACAAGAAGACCCACCTACTGGTGGCGGTTGATAAGTTTACCAAGTGGGTAGAGGCAGAGCCAGTCAGTAAGTGTGATGCAGCCACGACGATTCAATTCATCAAGAAGGTGATCTTCCAGTTTGGGTTTCCACACAACATTATCACTGATAATGGTACTAATTTGTCTAAGGGTGAGATGGAGGAATTTTGTCAACGTGAGCACATCCGGCTTGACGTAGCGTCAGTGGCTCACCCCCAGTCTAATGGTCAAGCAGAGAGGGAAAATCAAGAAATTTTGAGAGGTATTAAACCCCGGCTTATGGTCCCTTTAAAGAAGACGCCGGGTTGTTGGCTGGAGGAGTTACCTTCAGTGTTATGGAGTATCAACACCACACCAAACAGATCTATGGGTTACACGCCTTTCTTCATGGTTTACGGAGCAGAGGCGGTTCTCCCTAGTGACATCCGTCATGACTCAGCCCGTGTGGTGGCTTACGTTGAAGCTGACAATGAGAAGGCACGTCAGGACTCACTGGACCTGTTAGATGAGGAGCGTGATCTCGCAGCGGCATGTTCAGCGATTTATCAACAAGATCTCTGGCGTTATCACAGCCGCTGGGTTAAAACCAGAACTTTCCAAGAGGGTGATCTGTTGCTCCGGCTCATCCAGGATCAAACTGATATGCACAAGTTATCCCCACCTTGGGAAGGACCTTTTGTGGTCAGCAAAAACCTACACAACGGGTCATACTACCTTATCGATGTTCGAGAGCACAAAGACGCACGTAAATCAGAGGAGGAGACCAAGCGGCCGTGGAATATAGCCCTTCTTCGGCCTTACTATACTTGAGCCACAGGCTCTTCTTATGTACATACTTATGATAATGTATATATTATATAATAAACCGGAGCCTCGGCTAAAGCGGGGTCTCTGGTCTTTTTTTACATCATGTGTGGTTTCACAGGGGTTTCTACTGACAAAGCGGAGTTTTATTAACCTGGCCCATAATACCACACAGATATAAAGAAAGTCACTAGTGGGCTTGGTCGTATTCGAACCATAGCTACACCTCTTGATCGGTTTCAAACCAAAAGGGGATATCACTAGGGGGCTTGGTTGTCTTCACACCATAGCTACACCTCTTGATAGGCTTAAAGCCAAAAGGAAATTATGTGGAACCAAAGAGAGTCTGTTGCACCAAGCACAACTCAAACATAGGTAGCCACTGAGCACATCTCAAATATTACCTGGGGGATCCTTGCTTCTCAAAGAACAACGAGCTTGCACCCTTGTAATAGGCTATCAAGCCAGGCTTGGAAGCCAGGTGTATTCACCTAAAACCCCAGGTTATCCTGCCTCTTTAAGTAAGCCACTCCGTCCAGGTAAACCTGGTATGACCCATCGAACGTTTGACAAGTCAATCTCATGGATCCTGAACTTGTCAAAGTTAAAACGGTGATTGGTTAAAGATTAAGGTCCATCTTAAAAGGCTTTGCAAAATGGTTTAACTCGGCGGCCTGGCAACCCATGAAAAGCCTCGATTTAGGGCCTGGCAGCCCATGAAAAGCCTTGTATATTTCTTTTTGATTTGTTGTTTTTAATATCTTTTGATAAGGGATTTATGAATATTTATGATAAACCGGTGTTTATTACAACCCGGCATGGCTTTCAACGCTCAGTTGTCAGTACATGATCAGTTCTATACCGGCAGTAAATTGCTCCGGTCTGGTTCTGGCTACAGGTCACCAGCATTTTACGAATAAACTGGTGTGGTTTTACATGAACCGGCAAGAGGGAAAGGAGTCATCAACCCTATAGATGGGTATTTTCACTCCTATTATACCAACAGTTGGTCAGCCAACGAAGATATATCACAGTTCTTATATGTAGGAACATAAATTATAATGGACTATGCATAAATAGATTCCACAGGCAGGACACGTTTTCAGTATTAAGCAACACAAACATGCTCGATGGCATGGTAGATAAGGTGTTCATGCTATCCTATTACAAGGTGCTTTCAATACCCAAAATTGAATAAATGTTTTCAAAGGAGTGGCAGACTGCATCTCATAAACCGGCCATCGGTTTAGGATTCCTCATCTGGACGGCTTGACGATCGAGGGTCATCTTGAGTGGGTGTATTCTCTTCATCCCTCCCCAGTCGCTGGAAATCAGGCGTTGACCAGTCGATTCCAGTTAAAGCTTGAAAAACAGCTTCTTCATGAATAAGGTTGGATGGGTCAATATCAGGAGCGTAAGTATGCTTACGGATTGGCGGAACAAGCTCTTCTACATTATGAATCAGTGCGAGCTGTCTTTTCCCTTCAGCATCGTAAACCGATTGAAAATGTGACAGATCTGTGTCCTCCGCCAGTTTGCTTGCTATAGGCCGCATCTCCTTTTTCAGCCTTCGGAGATTGTCGTTATTGAAGTTTGAACCGTCTTCTTTCACACCAGGGTATCCCTTGATGATATCTGCCGATCCAAGATCCGGAATCCACGCCTTGGCCCGGATTAGTGCGGTCAGTGCACCTGACCTTGCGGCTGATTTCTTCAGTTTGTCGATCCGGGCAGGCAGCTTGGCCAGCTTTTCAATAGTCTCTTTTATCAACGATGGCGGGGGCTTGTTATAAGCTGCAGTGCAAATGGCTCGCTGGGATCCAGAAAACAACTGTTCTATCAAAGTGTAGGCCGCTTTAAGTTTCATCCGCATGTCGGAGCCTAGATGAGTAATGTGGGTCCCTGTCATGGTTAAACATCAGTGAACCAGTCATTGATAAGATATTACGAATTACAAAAACTTCATGAGAGAGTACTTACCAAACACAGCAGAAGTCATGGCATTAATCTGCCGCTTTAAGCCGGCCAGTTCTTCAACCACCGGCTTCAGGGTTGCCTCTGCCTCCTCGGCCTTCTTTGTTAAACCGGCCTTTTCCGTCTCCCAGTCTGCACGCTCTTTGTTAAAGGTCTCTTTCAGCCTTTCCATGGCTGCTAAGGTATTTGTCAACTCCTCCTTGGCCTTGGAAACCTCTGCTTGCTGAGATTTGACGTTCTCCTGAAGGTCAGCGGTTTGAGCATCCCTTTTACTCAGCTCGGCCTGCAAAGGCAAGATATATCAACAATGAGATGTGTATTTTTGAAGTACCAAGCATATAACAAGTTATGCACTTGTACTTGGGGGCTAATGCCTATTTGTTCTATCATCAAACTTTTATTTGCAAGTCTCAAGTACAATGCAAGCATTATCCTTGACACTTGGGGGCTAATGTACATATGTTCAAATGAATGCACGGATTAAAGACCCGGTTCACCTTGGAAAGATAAACCGGCCCTTGGGGACTACACAGGCGAAAACTACAGGAATACAATGATCACGTCTGATTTACTTCAAAAGATCAGTTAGTATATGGAGGACAAGTTTGCAAGAGTTAAGGTATTATACAGTCCCGGTTTATGATTGCCATCATAAACCGGCCCTTGGGGGCTACTTGGGTTGATGCTTGTACTTTGGATTCAAGAAAAGAAAGTGATGAAAATACCTCATAGCGCTCTTTCATCAGGTTCACCAAACCGGCTTCATAATCACGGTTTGAGTGCAGACGGTTTAGAAAACTGGAGTGGAGTTCTTGAGCGCTGAGATGGGCGTAGCTTGACAAGTCGGTGCTCCATTTGCCTTTTTCCATGGCAGCATGCTCTTCCTTGGCACTATGTTTGGCCAAGATTACAGGATGGCCAGGAGAGGTGTGACCAATACCAGTAATGATAACCTCGCCTTCTTTGTCTCCAGCAGCCTTTTCTGGAGTTGATGGAGTGTCAGTAGCTCTCACTGGACTAGAAGACCTATCATCAGCCCGGATTGGATCTGCCGGTTCATCATCAGGCACAGCAGTGTCAACTTCCGGTTGTTCATCAATATTGTGATCTTGAGGGGGTGGTTCTTCAAAGGTAGCTTCAGGATTTGGACCCTCCGGTTCAACCATTTGCTCCAGTTGAAGAACCACCTGGTCTTTGGGCGGATTGTTCACCCGAGCCTTTTTGCTGGGTCTGGCTTTGGCTCTACAACAAAAAAAGATGCGAAAGTTAAGCATAGTATATAAAGTATGGAAACATCGAAAGAAGGGGTTGAAGTACTTACCCAGCTACAGTTTTGAGAGGAGGAAGTTGGGTCGCTGTTGACTCGCTAGAGGATGAGGGAGGTGTCACATGATAATTCGAATCGGGCAGATTAAGAGGTTGTCAGAAATAACCTGCCATGGGATAAGAATTGTCAGAAGTGGGTGAGACCTCAGATCGGCGCTTTCGAACCGGGGTGTTAGGTAAGCCGGCCGAAGTGACCTTTTGGCCGCTATGCCGGGTGGTGCGGCGAGCCTCGTGCTGCTACGTATTCAAAGTAAATATTGGATCCAAGTGAGCAGGAGGATGAGAAAAACTTACTTTCTGGACCGCTTGACGGACTTTTTGTGTTGGTATAGAGTCTGAACCGGAGGAAAGGATAATTACCTCTACATCGTCAGCTTGGCTGCCCTCCACATCCTCCTGATAAGTATCATTGTCAATGAGATGCATGAAAAGGGAACCAAGTGAATCAAGTTCTACCTCAACTTCCGGTTCATCCGGTTCGTCGTCCAATTCCATACCGATGCGTTCAGATACCTTCCGCTTTGTGGTTTTCTTGACGGCTTTGGTTTTAGGGAGGGAAGGTTTTGCCGCTTTCTCTTGAGGTTTCTTCTTCCAAAACGGATCATCACCCTGTTTAAAGGTAAAAAGAAGGATATTCAAGGATTGTACAGTTTAAGGATATTAAGTGTAAAGCGAAGGAACAATACTCACAACAGGCGGTTTGTTTTGTGTATAAAACGGGGCTAGTCCGGTTTGGCGACAGACAGCTTCCTATTCATTCAAAATCTTCTTGATGGCCTTAGTGACCTCTTCATCTGTTAGCTGAATATTGATATGATGTTGGGAGTCTTCTAATTCACCAGTGTACTCACACATTAAGCGGGAGCGGCGACTTAGTGGCAAGATACTCCAGGATATCCAGCAACGAACAAAGTCTACACCTGTTAAACCATTGGCCAAGAAGGCTCTTAGCTTGGCGAGTTGAGGTGCATATGGGGCCCGTTCCTGAGCACTTAGCCACTGTGGAAGTGGATGAGTGTTGGCAAGCCGGTGGGCACGGTAACCCGGTAGAGGGTTCTCATCTTCAGGGGAGGTGCCTTTACAGTAGAACCAAGTTTGATTCCACTCTTTGGGGTGACTGTGCAGCTTGGCATGAGGAAATTCAACCTCTTTTCTTTTTTGAATGGAGACGCCACCAAGTTCAGTGTTGGGTCCGTCTACAAATTCAGTGCGCCGATTCAGATGGAAGAGATCCCGGAACAGCTCAACTGTTGGTTCTTCTTGTAAGTACACTTCACATAAGACTTGGAAGTTGCATATATTGGATACTGAGTTGGGTCCAATATCTTGAGGGTGGAGCTGAAAACTGGCAAGCACATCTCGAAAAAACTTCGATCCGGGTAGTTTGAAGCCACGGCCTATGTGATCAACAAACACCACCACTTCACCTTGCTTGGGAGTAGGAGGGTTCTCTGGTCCAGGAACTCACCACCGGATCTCATTCTTTTTGGGTAAAGTACCAATTTTGACCATTCCATTAAGTTGCCCCTCGGTAACCCGGGAGGGAGCCGAGTTGCAGGAATAAAACTGCTTGGCCATTGCAAGTGAAAAGCTGAAAGGAAATACCAGTTTACAATTCATTCATGGTGATGCATAAGGTGAAACGGGATAAAGAAATCCAAGTATGTAAATTTCGTAAATCGGAGGCTGATAAAATGATGAATGACAAAGCGATAAACGGAACAAAGGTATACACATACTGTTAAACCGGAGTATGACAACGGAGACAAAGGGATTGCCGGTTTACAAGGGGACTAATGGTATGTGATAGCTTGCTTTCTACAAAGGTAAACCGCCTATATGATAAAGAAGATACAGATCTAAGGCAAGAACGACTAAATAAGGTAAAACAGGTTTCACAAGATTACATGGAAATTTTGGATCTACTGAAAGACAGGAAAAGAAAAAAAGATTTAGACCTAAAAAAGTTGGTCCCGAAGTGGTTCACAAAGGCCCAGGTCAGTTTTTATGCGCATAAGGGTTTGTTATGATAACAGAAGATAAGGAATGCTATAGCTATTACACGGAATACATCAAGCTTGAGGTCTTTCATCTATGGACTGAAGAGGAACAGGGACGAACAGTGCCGGAGCTTCGATGAACTTCGATGAACACTGAAACCCTAGATAGATCTACAGAGGAGGAAAGGGGAAGACTTACAACGACTATTGAAGCAGCGGAGATATGCCGCAACTCTCTGGTGCGATCAGGTCGATGCAGCGGCCAAAGTAGATGCAGAGGCGGAGCTCGGCGAGGGCGGCGGCGCTCAGGTGCAGAGGCGTCGCGAGGAGGAAGAAGAAGTGAAGGGACAGATGGGAGAAAAGGAAATGACCCTTGGCCCTATTTATAAGGTAAAAGGGGAAGGTGACAGGCACGAGAATCGAGGAGCCGGAATATTGGATACATAGCAGGAGCGGTCGCCTCGACTGTCGGAGGCTCATTAACTGAAGGTGAGATATATCATTTTTAAGTAACAAAGTGACATCATGGAGGTTTATCATGATCCTGGAGTATGACGTCATGGCGGTTTACAAGATCAAGGTGAAGATGCAAAGGAGGAATTTTTCTAAGTATTGAAAAGATTGACATGAACAAGTTCAAACCGATTTGGGGCCTAATGTTGGGGATATTACTACTGGATGTAAAATGGACAGGAGTAGCCGGATTAACTTTATGAAGATTAGAAGCCCATGAAGACCTAAGAATGATGGCGCTTTACAAAGGCCCAAGGCCCAAAGGCGAGTTAAGGCCTGTAGATGTAAACCGACCTTATTATGTAACTTGCATTGTAAGATAGGAAGGATAGAGACCGAGCCAGAAAAAATTATGATCCGGCCTCGGGACTGTGTAAACCGGCGGGAGTCAACCTATGTATATAAAGGGACGACATGGCAGCGGTTTAGGGACAACAGACAACAACTCGAGAGCCAGGCAAAGCGGATTCGCTCCCTGGTCATCGAACACCCAGCAATACCAAGCACAACTAGACGTAGGCTTTTACATTCATCAAAGGGGCCGAACTAGTATAAAATCCCTCGCGTCCCTTGTCCTGTTTAACCCCTTTAAGCTAACCCATAGCGATGGCTCCACGACTAAGTCCTTTCACGAGGACATCTGCCGTGACAAACCCACGACAGCTAGTACAAGTTATCCTGACAAAAGGTGGTCTTCGCCTGCCAAAGGCTCTGGTGGTGACGCCGTCTTGGGCTCCATGGTGACCTCCGTCCTGCCGTCCTTCTGGTCTTGGTCTTGTTGCACCAATATGGAAACCATTGCCTGATGCCTCGGTACTCCGCGCCTACACTTGCCCCCTTGACACCAAAGAGGAAACAAGGACACTGTGCGCTAGTGCCTGCCTGGCGCCCGCCTGGTCTCGATCGTCATGGCTCACGTCACGAGGACCTCGCGAGGTTTGCCC
The DNA here is from genome assembly GCF_003073215.2 of Triticum urartu. Lineage (NCBI taxonomy): Eukaryota > Viridiplantae > Streptophyta > Magnoliopsida > Poales > Poaceae > Triticum > Triticum urartu. The sequence goes on from NC_053028.1 coordinate 288,303,562, forward strand.
TGCCTTGATCTCTCCGCCCCTCGCGAGCCTGCCTGGCGAGGCCACTCCGGAGGAGGTCTTGCGTCGTCCGCCTCGCGAGGGTCTTGAATGCCTTGTCGATGAAGACGGGTCGTATAGACCTGCCAGCCCAGCCACGCCGTGGGCCGCAGGCAGGCAAGTCTGGGGACCCCCATTCCCAGGTTGCCGACAGCCTGTCGTCAACCCCTACGACGATTTTCCGAAGAGAAGAGAAGAACCATCGGTGAAGAGGTCGCCAAGCTTTTGGCGGCCGGCTTCATCATGGAAGTATTTCACCCTGAGTGGCTGGCCAATGCAGTCCTCGTCCTAAAGAAAAACAAGACCTGGCACATGTGTATCGACTACACCAGCCTGAACAAGGCATGCCCCAAGGACCCGTTCGCCCTCCCGCGGATCGACCAAGTCATCGACTCCGCTACCGGGTGTGAGCTCCTGTCCTTCCTGGATGCTTACTCCGGCTATCATTAGATCAAGCTGGACCCGGCCGATGCCCTCAAGACGTCCTTCATCATGCCCTTTGGGGAGCATTGCTACATCACCATGTCGTTCGGCCTGAAGAACGCCCGTGCCACCTTCCAGCGCTGCATGCAGAAATGCCTGCTGCCGCAACTCGGCCGCAACATCCACGTCTATGTGGACAACATCGTGGTGAAGACCAAGCAGCACCTCACGCTCCTCGACGACTTGAAGGAAAACTTCGCCAACCTACACGAGTACAAGGTCAAGATCAACCCGAAAAGTGCGTTTTCGGCGTTCCGGCCGGAAAGCTTCTCGGCTTCCTCGTCTCGTAGTGCGGCATTGAGGCAAACCTGGAGAAAATCAAGGCCATCGAGCGCATGCGCAAGCCAACTCGGCTGCATGATGTCCAGAAGTTCGCCGGCTGCTTGGCCTCGGCCAGCCGGTTTCTCAGCCGGCTGGGCAAGAGGGCTTTGCCCCTGTATCAGCTGATGAAGAAGACAACGCCGTTCGAGTGGAACGACCAGACAGATGAAGCTTTCAGGGACCTCAAGCACATGCTCTACACCGCGCCCGTCTTGGTCGCACCAGCAGAGAAGGAGCCGTAGCTGCTCTACATTGCCGCAACCTCGCAGTCGGTCAGTACGGTGATGGTGGTCGAGCGACCAGAGAAGGGCAAGATCCAGGCTGTCCAGCGTCCCGTCTACTATCTGAGCGAGGTGCTCTCTGCCTCCAAGCAGAACTACCCGCACTACCAGAAGATGTGTTACGGCGTGTACTTCACCGCCAAGAAATTGAAGCAGTACTTCCAAGAGCACGTTGTTACCTTGGTCAGCACGGCCCTTGTCGGTGTCAAAACCGGCGGATCTCGGATAGGGGGTCCCGAACTATGCGTCTAAGGCGGATGGTAACAGGAGGCAGGGTCCATGATGTTTTACCCAGGTTCAGGCCCTCTTGATGGAGGTAAAACCCTACGTCCTGCTTGATTATTCTTGATGATATGAGTAGTACAAGGGTTGATCTACCACGAGATTGAAGAGGCTAAACCCTAGAAGCTAGCCTATGGTATGATTGTATATTTTCCTATGGACTAAAACCCTTCGGTTTATATAGACACTGGAGGAGGTTAGGGTTACCCAAGGTCGGTTACAAAGGAGGAGATATCCATATCCGTATTGCCTAGCTTGCCTTCCACGCCAAGTAGAGTCCCATCCGGACACGGGATGAAGTCTTCAATCTCGTATCTTCATAGTCGAACAGTCCAGCCAAAGGATATAGTCCGGCTGTCCGGAGACCCCCAAATCTAGGACTCCCTCAGTAGCCCCTGAACCAGGATTCAATGACGGTGAGTCCAGCGCGCAGTTTTGTCTTCGGCATTGCAAGGCGGGTTCCTCCTCCGAATACACCATGGAAGAGTTTGAATACAAGGATAGTGTCCGACCCTGCAAAATAAGTTCCACACACCACCATAGAGAGGATAATATTTCCACAAATCTAATCTGCTGACACTCTTTGACAGCATGACATCACACCACGGCCCGGTAATTATTCGAACCGTTTTTCTTTAACCAGCCCCACACATAACGCGAGGCGGTTTCTTGACACATCTTGTCAAAGTAGAGATCGTTTTCCCCTTATCATAGGATTCTCATCAATACAAACGTGGGTAACCCAACCATACCTGTTGGTATGACTCCTAGATCTTCGGTAAGTCTCGAACGGCCACGGGGAGGACGCCTGATATCCAACCCTTTTATAAAGGGACAAGGCTTTTTCTTTTTTCCCTCCCGTGCTCAATCGAATCCTTCCCCCGCCTTGAGTTCGAACACCCAAAGCCCAGGTCAGGTGCTTCGGACCTTCAATCATGTCCGGATCCATCCTTCAAGGCTGGTGGATGCCGTCCTCCGTCATGGAGGAGGACATCAAGAAGTTGAGGGAGGCCAGATATCTGACCGCCGAAATTTCGCATAGGCTGCCCGCCCGAGGGCAGGTCGTCCCTACTCCCGAACCCAACGAGAACGTCGTGTTTGTCTCCCACTTGCTCTGAGGACTAGGCCTCGCTCTGGATCCCTTTGTAAGGGGTCTTATGTTCTATTACGGGATGGATTTTCACGATCTGGCCCCGGATTCCCTTCTTCACATCTCGTCATTTATTGTCATTTGTGAGGCCTTTCTCCGCATTACCCCTCACTTCGGCCTATGGCTCAAGACCTTCAACGTGAAGCCGAAGATGGTCGAGGGGCAGTACGCAGCATGCGGAGGTGCTCTAATAAGCAAAATTGCTGACGCTCCATGGCCAAAGGGTTCCTTTCCAGAGGTGTCTGGATTGTGGCAACAGGAGTGGTTTTACGTCACAGCTCCCCGAAGTGCCAAGTGGGTAGCTGCCCCCACCTTTCGCTCGGGCCCTCCACCACAACTGATGTCATGGATCAGCAGGGGGTGGAGCTGGGGTCCAGCCAAGGACGTGCCACTACTACAGAGCCATATCTGAGATCTCTTCGAGGGAGATTTCAGTCTGGTTATGGTAATGCAAGTTATGCTGGTTCATCGAGTCCAGCCTTGCAAACGCCGGCCCCTCCGCATGTGGGAATTCAACCCGGAAGGATCGTACACTATTCAGAATTTCCTCAGCATGACGCATGAGGAGATGTACAAATCGTTCTTCGGACCCTAAATAGAGTGTCCGGACACTAGCGAGGACGTGGGCCTGAGCTGCAACCGCCCCGCTGCCCAAGTAAGTAATCCCATGGCCGAACACACTGTCCCTTTATTTATCATGACATCATTCTGAAGAATCGCTCTTTGACAAGACTAGATAACAAAGGCGAAGATGATCCGGTGTTCGGCCCCCCTTCCTGAAGGCTTGGACAATCTGGTGTTGGAAAAGATGCTCGAGCCAGCACCTTGTCTAGTGCCCTCAAAGGAAGATGAAGGGGGGAATAAAGAGGGCGAAAGCGGGCCTCCATTGCTACCTATTCCAATCGAGGGAATGAGCGCCTCCACGAGGGAGGATAACCAAGGGGGAGAATCTGACATTCTCTCTCCCCAGGGAAGGAAGAGGACTACCTCTGAAGAGCCGGAAACTAAAGTTTCCAAATGGGAGAAGAAATCTCCGCCAGAGGGTCCTACCTTGGAGGTTATTCCTGCCGCACAATGTCCGCGCGGGGATCAGCCCTCTACCAAGCTATAAGTAATCAAAAAGTACTTAATAGTGAAGATATCCTACCTTACGTCCGAAGACAATAACCAATGCTTGTAAATTGTAGTCCGGATCTCAGCCCTTCTCGACAGAGTTCATCCTTGGGGGATCTTCTTCCGGAGATGATGGAGAGCGAAACGCCTCCCCCGCACTCCCCAGGTCAAGAAGCGGGCAACCTTGAAGTGTCATCACGAAGGGTATCTCCGGATGTAATATCGCCAGAGGATAACCCTCTGGTTGCCTGGCATCCCCAGTATCCGGCTCCTGATGAGAGCGACAGCAAGGGTCCGTACTGTGTGCGGTCGGACGCGTTGAAGGATCTTCTAGGGAAAGCTGTCGTCTCAGAAGCGCATCGTACGCTAATGGGTACGGTAATTGAAAGGATTTCATCCGCCGAAAGCGGTTTGCGTGAAGCTTTTATGAGTCTGCTGAAAGGCTCGAGGTACGTAAAATAATGTATGCCTTTAATAGTATCGCATACGTTAGGTATGTCTATGCAGATAGTAGCCCCTGAGACTCTGGTTATCATTGAGAACGGCAGCAAACAGAGGATCATAGTCTCAGGTAATAACCAGACCGCCTTTATGTGCAGGTGGTTGAAGCTCCGGTGGCTAGCCGGACTGATGGGTTTGCCAAACTAAAGCGGCAACTGGATGTGGAAGATGCCGACATCGTGCTTGTCAACAAGAGGCTTGACGAGGCACAGGGTGAGTGGTTTTTCTGGTGATCGTCACATAATAAGAGCAGCATGATGCCAGTATCTTTAATATGTTGTGACTGCAGATGGAGCGGCCACCGTGGAGACCCTTCGGGCGGAGCTTTCCCGAGCCAAGGAGCAAGCAAGGAGTAGCAATGCGGCCGCTTTACAGGAGGCCGAAGAGTTAAGGGCCGAACATGCCGCACATTGCGAGAGCAAGGAAAAAATTGCCAAGATGGCTGTGGAGTTAAAAGATGCTGCTGACCGTTACCGGATTCTTGAAGAGGAAAACCGGGCGAAGGCGACGGACCTGGAGAAGGCCCGGGTGGCTGCCAAGGAAGCCCGCTCCAAAATTAGAGCAATGAAGGAGGAGCTGAATCAAGCTGCAGATATCGTGTCTGGGAAGCCCTTCTTGTTGCGGACTAAGTTCGGAGATCCGAAGTATGCTCCTCTGGACCGGCTATGGAGTTCTGCGGACGCGTACATGGATTTGGCTGCAAGTGCTGCGGATGCGACCGAGTACTTCAAGGATCAGGAAGGTCCTGAAGTGGAGAAGCTGTTCTGGTCACAGTTTCACGCTCCAGTTCGTCCGCTGTTGCTAAATGAGCGATTGACCGGTTGGGCCAAGCTCCATAGATTATCCGGACTGGCCATGAGGTCCGTTGTGGATCATTTGTGGCCAGGAGGGCCAAGGCCGAATAGCTACTTTAGCTTAGTGCAACAATTCCTTGGCGTTGTGCCACGCATCGATGCTGTAAAGAGGTCGGCGTGCATAGAAGGCTCGCGGATGGCCCTTGCCCGTGTCAAAGCATACTGGGCGGAGATGGATGCCACCACTGTTGTGGGACAGGGTTCGGCCATAGGCCGAGTGGCTGCCGAGAACTACTTTGAAGAAGTTCTTGAAGGCGCTCGTTCGATAGAGGCTCAGTGCTCGAAGAATATTATGTTTGAGTGACATGTATTCCCATTGTAAAAACAATGTTTTATTGAATTTATCAAGGCTGTATTTATACTTTTGCCCGAAAGTACAATGATGCCTCCTGTGCGGCCATTTATGTATATATATATATATATAATGCGGGGGTGTTTGCAGAAGACGCATGTTCACACTTGATCCAACGTCTTGGTCCATTAAGGAGGTGATAGCGCAGCGAACTAGGCAACCGGACTATAATGCTTTAACACTTTCACTTAGCCAGAGGATTTTGATAGTGGGGCTACTATATAGCCCCTGGTGGCTCCACGCTCATCCGGATTCGGGGAGCGTATATGCCTGGCCCGGAAACGGCCCTTCGTTAAGGCGGAGGAATCCCGAAGATTCCGCTAGGTCATCGAGTGGTTGACCAGTCTCACGCTATATCATGACAGTCAGTTTTCGGCTTTCTCTACTGAGGTGCTCGTCCGGATGAACCAGGGCACAATCGCAGTAGTTCTCCTGGTGCCGCCTTAGCCGAGAGAGCAGAACGTAAGGCAGCAAAACACAGGAGCTGGGCAAACCCAACATTTGACCAAAGACATGATTCGGAGCTGATGCATATAAGGCCAAACTCGCGACGCCAAACACTCCCTAAGGTATTCGGTCTTTATGATGTAAACTGGGCCTAAAGAATGCCCTTTGTAATAAGCCCCTGGTGTCCAGGTACGTGCAATATTCTGACATGGCCACATGCCAATACGTCAGCATCCTTCTCAATTGTACTGAGAATCCGAGGGATGTGTATCAACAAGAGACAGTAAAAAAGGTTTACGCAGGGTCTTAATCTAAAAAGAATGCTTGGAACGGGTCCCTGCTGCACGTCTGTGCCTGTGTCTCCGTTGTGCCGTGTTGTGGATGGGTGTAGCACGATGGTCATCTGTAAAAGAGAGGAACTTAGTTGAAAAGTTGTCGTCCAAAAAGGTAGGTTATACTAAATAAACTATATACAGTTCAAGATGAGTAAAGTTGAGCCTAATTGCCCCTTGTTTGTGCGCGTCGAGCCCCTTGTATTGTAATAGCGGTATAGCCATCAAACCTGTATCAAGTACATATAGCTGCGCCGGACTCGTCTAACCGCGTCCGTGGTCTTAATGACCTAGCAGATGCATTAGTTGGTGAGGCCATTTAGTGTGCGGCTGTGAAGGCAGCCGCACGGTCTTCCGCGTGCAAGGAGCGCTCAATATTTCCATTTACTGTAATGATGCCACGTGGACCGGGCATCTTAAGAATGAGAGAAGCGTAATGCGGTATTGCGTTAAAGCGAGCGAAAGCTTCGCGTCCGAGTAGTGCTTGATAGCCACTTTGGAATGGAGCGATATGGAATGTTAAATTTTCACTGCGGAAGTTATCGAAAAAGCCGAATATAACCTGTAGTAGCAGGGAGCCCGTGCAATGGGCCCCTGGGCCTGGCATTACTCCTTTAAAGGTAGTGTTGCTGCGGCTAATTTTTGTTGGGTCTATCCCCATTTTGTGGACTGTGTCCTGATATATCAGGTTTAGACTGCTGTCGCCGTCCATCAGGACTCGTGTGAAGTGGTATCCGTCAATTATTTGGTCTAATACCAAGGCAACCCATCCTGCACGCCGGATACTTGCCGAGTAATCCCGATGGTCGAAGGTGATCGGTTGGGACGACCAGTGGCAGAACTCCGCGGCGATAGGCCCTGGGGCATGTGTTTCTAGGAGTGCCGCTTTGTTTCTCCCCTTTGTCACGTGTAACACGTTTACTATTTTGACTCTGGTGGGAATTTCTTCTGTTCCCCAGTGCTTTGCTTGTGAGGCTCGTCCTCATCTTCGCTTCACTATCGATGGTTGAAGGAGCCATCAAGCATAATGATGACGACACAGAGGAACTCTCAATGAAAGCACCAATGTCGGTGCCAAAACCGGCAGATCTCGGGTAGGGGGTCCCGAACTTTGCGTCTAAGGCGGATGGTAACAGGAGGCAGGGGACACGATGTTTTACCCAGGTTCGGGCCCTCTTGATGGAGGTAAAACCCTACGTCCTGCTTGATTGTTCTTGATGATATGAGTAGTACAAGAGTTGATCTACCACGAGATTGGAGAGGCTAAACCCTAGAAGCTAGCCTATGGTATGATTGTATATTGTCCTACGGACTAAAACCCTCCGGTTTATATAGACACCGGAGGAGGTTAGGGTTACACAAGGTCGGTTACAAAGGAGGAGATATCCATATCCGTATTGCCTAGCTTGCCATCCACGCCAAGTAGAGTCCCATCCGGACACGGGACAAAGTCTTCAATCTCGTATCTTCATAGTCCAACAGTCTGGCCAAAGGATATAGTCCGGCTGTTCAGAGACCCCCAAATCCAGGACTCTCTCAGCCCCCCTAGGCGAGATCATTGGGTGTCGAGACGCCTCTCGCCGGGTCGCCAAGTGGGCGCTCGAGCTAGCCGGCCACACCATCCTCTACGAGCCTCGCACTACGATCAAGTCCCAAGCTCTGGCCGACTTCTTCGTCGATTGGACCGAGACCCAGTACCTGCCGCCGCCGCCGGATTCAATGCATTGGCGCATGCACTTCGAGGACTCAAAGATGCGTCTCGGCCTAGGGGCCGGCATTGTGCTATCTTCCCCGAAGGGCGACCGGCTCAAGTACGCACTCCAGATCCACTTCACCGCCTCCAATAACGTTGCCAAGTATGAAGCCCTTGTGCATGGCCTCCGGCTCTCCAAGGAACTCGGCATCCGACGCATCCTGTGCTATGGTGACTCGGATTTGGTGGTGCAGCAGTGCTCCGGCAAGTGGGACGCCAGCGACCCCAACATGGCGAGCTACCGCTTCCTCATCCAGAAGTTGTCCAGATTCTTCACAGGCTACGAGTTCCTCCACGTCACACGCGCGGAAAATGAGGCAACCAACACGCTCGCCAAGATCGCCTCGTCCCGGCAATCCATCCCATCCGGTGTCTCCCTCGAGCACCTGCACAAGCCGTCCGTCAAGCCGTCTCCGGACTCCGAGTCCATCTACGTCCCGGATGACCCGACCGTGCCTCAACCCAGCCCGGGGACTGCCGAACCTGGCCCTGGGACCGTTGAACCAGGTCCGGGGACTGCTCAACCCGGCCTGGGGGCTGCGGCCATCAACCCGGCCGCCGCCATTCCCAACACGGGGGCTGCTGAACCCGGCTCGGGGGCTGCCACCCCAGAGCCCGCCATGGTGGCCGTCTTCGTCGTGGTGACGGCGCCATCATGGGCCCTACCCATCTCAGAGTTTCTGGAGAACGGGGTCCTCCCCATGGACGAGACCGAGGCCCAAAAAGTGCAGTGCCGGGCGTCCGCGTACAACATCATCAACAACGAGCTCGTCAAGCACAACTCCACTGGCATGTTCCAGCGCTGCGTTGAGAAAGACAAGGGCATTGAGATACTCCTCGACATACACCAGGGCAAGTGCGGGCACCACGCCGCCTCGCAGTCCCTGGTGGCCAAGGCTTTCCGCCATGGTTTCTACTGGCCCACGGCCCTCCAAGACGCCGAGTCACTCGTCCTCAAGTGCGAGGGATGCCAACACTTCAGCAAGCGCAACCACCAGCCGGCGTCAGCATTCCGGACCATCCCGATCGCCTGGCCCTTCGCGGTCTGGGGACTCAACATGGTGGGGGCCTTCAAGACCCCTTGAGGCGGCATGACGCATTTGCTGGTGGCAGTGGACAAGTTCACCAAGTGGATCGTAGCAAGGCCAATCAAGAAACTGGACGGGCCAACGGCCATCCGATTCATCAAGGACATCACGGTGCGCTACGGCATGCCGAACCGCATCATCACGAACAACGGCACCAACTTCGCCAAGGGAGCGCTCACGCAGTACTGCTCCGTCTCCAGCATCCGCCTTGACCTGGCTTCCGTTGCACACCCGCAATCCAACGGCCAGGTCGAGCGGGCCAACGACCTCATCCTATCCGGCATCAAGCCATGTCTCGTCGAGCCGCTCATCCATTCTCTTGGCAGCTGGCTCGGCGAGCTGTCGACCGTCCTCTACAGTCTCCGAACAACGCCAAACCGGTCGACCAAGTTCACCCCGTTCTTCCTTGTCTATGGAGCAGAAGCCATCATCCCGTTCGACGTCGAGCTCAACTCGCTGCACATCACGATGTACACTACAGCCGAAGCCAAAGAAGTTCATGAACACGACGTCGACTTGCTCGAAGAAGCAGGTCTCCTAGCGCCCAGCCACTCAGCCATCTATCAGCAAGGCCTGAGGCACTACCACAGCAAGAAGATCAAGCCCCTCGCTTTTCGGGAAGGAGACCTCGTCCTCCGAGTCGTCCAAGAGCAGACCGACCAACACAAGCTGTCCTCCCCATGGGAGGGCCCCTTCATCATCAGCAAAGCCTTGTGCGATCACAATGCCTACTACCTCATCGACGCCCGCAAGTCAAACAAGCACAAGAGAGACACCGCTGGCGAAGAAACAACCCGGCCGTGGAACGCAGAACTCCTCTGGCCATTTTACAGTTAGCTGTGTGCAAGTATGTATCACTGCCTTTTGTAATCATCTGAAAACTATGGAGTCCCTGAACAATGCGCGGGGGCTGCCCTTTCCGACCAAGCTATTGTGTCTCCTGAATTTGTGCATTATTTACCTCTTTATTAAACCCGGCCAGCGGTCCGACTTGCTCGACCCGGGGGCTCGGGGGCTGGCCTGCTTGGTCACTACCCGCCGCCTTACCTAGCAGTTCCTGACGTATTGGGATCGCCGCGGCCTTCCACTCCGCCCTAAGCCACATAACCGGGTTCAGCTGTCGGCCGGCAAGCGCGCAAGGCCAGAGCACCAGCACGCCATGAATGCTAAGTGAAGGACTGCCGGGTTACCCAACCCGGCCATGCCATGTTAAGATGTCGCACGACCGACTGGTCACCAACCGGCTTCGCTGGATTGCCGCCAGCCGACCCAGTGGGTGTTTCACTCATGCTCAATGTTTCGAAAGCCTAACTACTGCGCGATCCACTCAAAGGCCGAACTTCTTGTCACGGACCGGAGCCTCGGCCGCTAGACTCGTGCGGGGGGGGGGGGAGCCCAAGAGGGGAAAGCCGCAAGAAAACGATTCAAAAGATGAAAAGCAATAGCGTAGGCATCCACGAAATTCATACATATCGCCGGGTTGATCGACCCGGCCCCTGCCACTTTAAACTCCCGCACAACCGGCTGCTCTCTGATCGGCTTCGCTGGATCGCCGCCAGCCGGCGTAGTGGGTGTTTCGCTCGTGCTCAACGTTTTGACAGCCTAAGTACTACACACTCCACTCAAAGGCCAAACTCCTTGTCACGGACCGGAGCCTCGGCCGTCAGACTCGCGGGCGGGAGGCCCGAGAGGGGAAATCACAAGAAAACAGCTCCAAAGACAAAAAACCAAGAGCGCAAACAATCACGAAATTTATACATCACAAGTTCAAATTTAAGCAGGCTCAAGGCCAGAATTCATTACACCAAACACCCCCAGTGGGTGGGTCCATCCTTTCTTCCTTAATTCAATATTCCATGAAAATGGATTATTCCATGAATTCCTTAAAGCGAGGCTCATCAAAATGAAAAATCTACGACTACTATAAAACTACTAAAAAAATAATAAAACAAGAAAAAAAATTTGAACGACCTGCTACCTAACATAAATTTTTACTAAGTTAAAAACAGGAAGCTTCAGGCATCTGCCTCGGTGGCCTCCGGGTTCGCCGAGGTGCCGGTGTCTCCCTCCTCGGCGTCCATGCCATGGTAGACGTCCGTCTCCTAGGAGGTGCCCTCCGGGTTGTCCAAAAGCAGGCCGTAGTCGTCAGCAGGCACGACTCCGCCATCCTCCACCCGGAACTCGTCATGGAAGGCGAACCCGGCAAGGTAGCTGGCCCGAGCAGCGATCCGTCCGGCCTCCACCTGCAGTTGGTTCTCCAAGCCGTCTCACTGGTCCATCAGCGCGTCCAGTGACAGGTCCGGATGCCAAGACAATGCAAACATGAGCGCCATCTCGGCGCCGGCACGAGCGGCGGAAACGCGACAGTCGTAGAGCCGATCCGGCCCCGCCTCCAACCACCACGCCAGCTGCATGAAGCTGCTCGGCGCAACGGAGCCCGGCCAGAGGGCTGCCGTCATCGCCACACCGGCCTAGGAGATCTTCCCCATCTGATCGCCCAAGACTCGTAGACGAGCCTCGGCGGCGGTCACGATCTCCGGGAAGGTCCAGGCTACCTGCGGGTCAGTCCTGGAGCCAACGACCCCCTGCGGGTCGCGCTGAAAGCGGACGACCTCCTCCGCTAACTGGCGCGTCTCCGGGAAGGCCCCTGTAAAGAAAAAAAGCAAGTCGGAAGAAAGTCACCAAGGAAAAGAAGCCGGGGTCCCAGCCAGGCAAAACCCAAGGAAAGCACTTACTAGAGAAGGACTCTTCCAGGTGCTGCGCTTCGAGCAACGTACCACGCCGCTCCAGGGCAATGGTGCAGCCACGCTCCTACAACGTCTTCTCCAGGTTGGCGACCTTGGTAAGGGCCCCTTCAGCTCGGCGTCCTTAGCCTCGGCCTCCTCATGGCGGCGGGTTTCCCCCTAACGGGTCTCCTCCGCCGCGGCCACCAGCGCCTTCAGGCGCTCCACCTCGGCCTGGAGCTGGCCCTTGTTGTTGGCCAGCTTGCTGCGTTGCTGGTCGGCCTCGACAAGCGCCCGCTGCGCCTCCACCACCTTGGCGTCCTCCGCCTTGAGGCGCTCCACCTCAGCCTCCAGGCGGGTCTTGTCGCCCGCTAGCCGCTCCCGCAGCCTGTTGGCTTCGTCGAGCGCCTGCGGGGCTCCTGCCGCCTCCACCCTCGCCCTCGCCACCTCGGCCCCAAGCCTGCCGGTGTCGGCATGAGCCGATCATAATGAAGGCTGGCTCGAATCATCCGGGTCCTCCAAGGCAGCACCTCGGCTGCAGAAGAAAGAATCAGAAACGAAGTACCATTTTAAGATTCGACCCAACTACTACGCAGTTGGCTTGAATCTCGGGGGCTACACCCAATGGGTGCGCTAGCACGCCCCCACTAAAAAGAGCACGCAAGAAAAATACCCGTGGAAGCACGGAGCTCCTCCTTGAGCTGCCGGTGCTTCTCCAGAAGCTGGTTGAAGACGCTGACCCGGTAGGAGTCCAGTTGCTGCAAGAAGCGACGGTCAACACAAAGACAACGGTTAAAGATTCGACCCAACTGCTACGCAGTTGGCCCGAATCTCGAGGGCTACACCTAGTGGGTGTGCTAGCGCTCCCCCACGAAGAAGAAGAAACAAAAAAAGAAAAATAGAAGGCAATGCAAAAACTTACGAACACGGCACGCTCCAGCTCCTGCGTCTGCTACACCTTGGCCTGGGCGAAGGCTTGGCTCTAGTCCATTCACCCTCGCAGGCGCCGGCTCATGGCGGCTGTCGGTGTCAAAGCCGGCGGATCTCGGGTAGGGGGTCACGAACTGTGAGTCTAAGGCGGATAGTAACAGGAGGCAGGGGACATGATGTTTTACCCAGGTTCGGGCCCTCTTGATGGAGGTAAAACCCTACGTCCTGCTTGATTTATTCTTGATAATATGAGTAGTACAAGAGTTGATCTACCACGAGATCGGAGAGGCTCAACCCTAGAAGCTAGCCTATGGTATGATTGTATGTTGTCCTACGGACTAAAACCCTCCGGTTTATATAGACACCGGAGGGGCTAGGGTTACACAAGGTCGGTTACAAAGGAGGAGATATACATATCCGTATTGCCTAGCTTGCCTTCCACGCCAAGTAGAGTCCCCTCCGGACACGGGACGAAGTCTTCAATCTTGTATCTTCATAGTCCAACAGTCCGGCCACAGGATATAGTCCAGCTGTCCGGAGACTCCCTAATCCAGGACTCCCTCAGTAGCCCCTGAACCAGGCTTCAATGACGATGAGTCCGGCGCGCAATGTTGTCTTCGGCATTGCAAGGCGGGTTCCTCCTCCGAATACACCACATAAGAGTTTGAATACAAGGATAGTGTCCGACCCTACAAAATAATATTACCACAAATCTAATATGCTGACACGTTTTGGCAGCATGACATCACACCACATCCCGGTAATTATTTGAACCGTTTTGCTTTAACCAGCCCCCGCACATAACGCGAGGCGGTTTCTTGACATGTCTTGTCAAAGCAGAGATCGTGTTCCCCTTATTACGGGATTCTCGTCAATACGGACGTGGGTAACCCAACCGCGCCATCAATTATGGTGCTTGGGGGATAAGCGAGTTTTACCAGGCTAGTGGGGGGCGCATAATTTAGTCCGCCCTTATAAAGGGACAAGATCTCACCTTTTTCTACCCACGCCTTCTTCCTCCTTGCTCATCCATTCTCGCGCACTCGAGCTCCAGCGCCCAAGTCCGCATCCTCCTCCTCAACTCTCTCCAAACATGTCCGGAGCGGGAGGCAAGTGGATGGCCTCCTCCGTCACGGAGGGGTACATCAAAAAGTTACATGGAGCCGGATACTTAGCCACGGATATCGCGCACCGGCTGCCAGCCGCGGGGCAGATCGTCCCTACCCCGGAACCTCACGAAAGGGTGGTTTTCCTCCCCCACTTCGTCTGCAGACTGGGGTTTCCCCTCCATCCATTCGTCCGCGGCCTCATGTTGTACTACGGGATGGACTTTCATGATTTGGCCCCGAATTTCATCCTCAACATCTCGACGTTCATCGTCGTGTGCGAGGCTTTCCTCCGCATCCGGCCCCACTTCGGCCTGTGGCTGAAGACCTTCAATATCAAGCCGAAGGTGGTGGGCGGCCAACAAGCGGAATGTGTCGGAGCCATGGTGGGCGAAATGCCCAACGTTATATGGCTCGAGGGCTCCTTCATGGAGACCATAAAGGGGTGGCAATCAGGGTGGTTCTATATCACCAAGCTGCGCGACACCAACTGGGTGGCGGCCCTCGAGTTTCGATTCAGAATCCCCACGCGGCTCACTTCTTGGAAGGAGAAGGGCCTGTCCTGGGGTTCATTGGTGGAGCTGGACGGACTCCAGAAGTGTATCCGAAACATGATAAGCAAGAAACTTATGCTTTTCAACATAGTCCAGGTCATGCTCTTCCGTCGGATCCTCCCGTGTCAACAACGGGACTTCAACTTATGGGAGTTCGACCCGGCCCAGCACCAGACTCTCAGCGAGCTGTTCGACACGATGCATAAAGACGTCTGGAGGGCGCTGTTCAAGGGCGCCGAGGTCCCTCCTTCTCTTACCGAGGACCGCGGGCAAAGTGCGAAGTGCCACGCGAATCCGGTAAGTTCGGTACATCTTGATGGGTATTTATTTCCCATAGCTTAATCATGTGTGTGGTCTGAGCTCCCATGCCTTTGATAGGACTGGGTGAAGACATCGGAGCATATCAACTGTCCGACCCCTCTGCCCGAAGACCCTGCGGACGCTCTCCTAATGGAGATGCAGACCCGGCTCCTTATGAGGTGCCGGACAAGACCAAGAAGAAGGCCAAGGGAACTCGAAAGAGTTCCCGACGCCAGGTGGTATCGAACTCATCGTCCGATAACTCCGAGACACACTCCTCCCACGAAAACGAGGAGAAGGAAGACGAAGACTCTCCCCCTCCAGCCGGGGGAGACAAGAAAAGGAAGGCCGCCCCAACCAGGGAAGCCGAAGGGTCAAAGAAGGGAAGGACTCTCCTTCCGAACTGTTCCACCGCCGCCGCCGACGGTGAAGACGAGTGGCTGCTCGGGGCCAAGCCCCTGGCGAAGTCGTAAGTATTCGGATACCAGAGTAAATCGTAGCATACCTTTGTCGCACTGCTTCTCCTAACGCCGAATATGATTATGCAGTCCGCCCCAAGCCCGTACCGATATATCATCGTTGGACGGTTCCTTGGACTCGTCGGACATGAATAGTGATACACTTCCAACCGCCACCTCTCCTTACCCTACAGAAAATGCCGAGGTATTATCTCAAGGGGCAACGAGCCGAGGGGAGACAGTCCCGGAGGCGCCTCAAGGCGACCTTCTGGACTCCAGGAGCAAAGGGAGCAAGGCTCCTGGGGGCTCCAAGTTCGGCTCTCAGTCGAACACCGCGCCGGAACCTCCAGTGGTTCTGGACTCGGGCAGGCTGCTCCCTTCCAAAAGGGGCAAGACGCCTGTGCCGGTGACCTCTGTCCATCTAGAGGCACCGGACAACCTGCTGGGAGCGCTTCACGACGCTTCCATCGACGAAGAGCACCGCACTATTATGAGTGCGATGATCAAGAAGGTTCAGTCCGCCAAGAGCGGACTGACTGAAGCCTGTGCCAGCCTTCTAACAGGCTTTGAGGTATGTATTTAAAATATAGGAAAAATATTACCGCATAGACAGTAGCCCCTGATGCTCTGTTCAGTGTTCACAAAGAAAATCCGAATAGAGGATCAAATAATATATACATGAGTCTAATATAAGTATGTCTGTATGCATATGCAGGCTTCGCTGCTGACCTCTGTCGCACTGACTGCGGAGGTCGCCGCACTGAAGCAGGACCTCGAGGGGTCCGAGAAAGAGCTCGGCCTTGCCAAGAGGCAGCTCGAGGAGAACAAAGGTAAGTAATACCTTGTCTATATATAAAAAAGAAAATGTGGTTGCGAAATGACAGGATCATCATGAATGTGCCAGGGGCCACGACCAAAGTGGCGACCCTGAAGCAAGTGCTATCCGAGGCTGAAGACAAAGCAGCCAAGGAGCGCACCGAGCGGGAGAAACAAGAGGCACGGGTGGGCGAGGTGCAGCAAGAGCTCCAGGCTCTCGTGACGAAGCACGAGGCTTTGGAGCTTGACTCGAAGACGCGAGAGTCTGAGCTTGCCGCGACCCTCGAGAGCGCAAAGAATGCCAAGGCTGAAGCCCAAAAGGCCCTGTAGGAGATGGAGGCGATGAGGAAGATAGCGGCGGGTAAGGCATTCAATATGCAAAGAAAGCATGTGAAAGTAAATTACTTGTTACTTACCCGAGTCCGGAGTTCTCCAGTAGCATTCGCAGGTTTGCCCCACAGCGTGTCGGATGCCGCGAAGTTTTACCAGGCCGAGGAGGGAAGCTCGACGGAGAAGCTGTTCTGGTCTCAGTATACTGGGACCGAACACCCGATGCCTATGAGCAACCAGCTGAAGCAACTGGTCGAGGTGCACAAGGCGGCCGAACAGGCCATGAGGGGCCTTATAGTCCGGATGTGGCCTGGCGACTCCCTTCCCAACAGCTAGTTTGGCCTGGTGAGGCAGCTTATGGATGCCTGCCCACGGCTGGAGGCCATAAAGCGGTCCGTCTGCATCGAGGGTGCACATCGGGCCTTTGCCCGTGCGAAGGTGCACTGGGCCAAGATGGACGCTGAGAAGCTGGTGAAGGATGGGCCACCGCAGGGCAAGGAGCATCACCACCCCGAAATGTATTATGAGGGTGTCCTAAAGGGTGCCCGTCTTGTGGCGGACGTGTGTGTAAAAGATGTAATTTTTGAATGAACTTGCTCCTGTGATCCTGTATTATGAAAACTTGTTCATATGCGCTATGCAACGCTTGTTTGAATTTAAAATATTACCTTCTGTGCGGGTGTTTATCAAATCTGAGAGATGGCCAGTCGTCGGCTTCTGCCCCCATGCCACGAGTGCTGGGGTGTTCAGGATAAACCTGAGCACTCTTTTTCCCATTGTTGGGTCCTTCGAGGGAGGTGCTCAGCACAACGAACAAGGCAACCAGACTATAATGCTTTATCACTCTCACTTAGCCATAGAATTCTACAATTTTAAATTTTGGCGAAGCCCCTAGTATTCGGAAGGCCGAATTCGGGGCGCTATACACGCCTTAAGACGGACAAAGCCGACTCCTCGCTCTAAGCGGCATAAGTCTTTAGGGACTTGAAACCTCTCGAACAGCGACCAGCTCTCGCCTTATCATGACAGTCAGTTTTAGCTTTCTCTACTGAGGTGCTTAGCGCAGCTGAACCGGGGCACAATCGCAGTAGTTCTCCTAGTGCTACCTTAGCCGATATAGCGGAACGTAAGTTACCAAAACATGGGAGTCGGGCAAACCCAACTATTGACCCAAGACATGATTCGGAGCTGATGCATATAATGCTATAAGTTCGGGGTGCCACACTGTCGAAATTGTTCGGACTTCTCACGCTGTATTATGGGGCATGCTTAAGCCCCTAGCGTATTGGCCATACCAGAGTGTACGGGTGCTGGATGTCATGAATGAACATATATATATATATATAAGGAAGAATAGAGAATGCGATAATAGTCTAGTGCTATGCATTGTTTATTCAAAAAGGCGCGTTAAAAGCAGACTGATACAGGTAGTGCGATAAGCAAAAACTAGGTCCACTTGACATGTCCCCTCCAAGGGCAAGCTGAGGAATGGTATTTAAAGCAGGTATTTCACTCATTGTCAGAGACCACCTGGGAGTTCCGTGGTGCGGCGTATCTTTCTGCCTCCTTGGTTGTTGCATCGTGTGTCCGACAACCGTACTACCGGATGGGGTTTCCAGAGATTAAAGTCCTGAAAGAGAGAAAAATAACAAAGCGGGAAGCCCCTAGTGTGGTTGAGCCGCGTCTTGGGGCATGCCGTAGTCGTGCCCCCCTCCCCACCTATACCCATGGTATTTTTAATGCGTAATTATGTACGCGTGGCATGGATTTTGCCGTTTGGCTGGTACTGGGGTGGGGGCCGCATTGCTATGCGAGCTTGGAATGTGCCAGGCGGTCTTGTTGCCGATTACTCCGGGTGCGCTTGAAGGTGTCCGGGTCTTTAATCGCCGAACTGGTGGATTGCCTTAAGAGGCTGTTTTGTGCTTCTGCTGCGAGGGCCGTAGTGTGCTCCTCCGTGCGGAGAGAGCGCTCTGTGTTTCCATTGACTGTGATGACCCCTCGAAGTCCTGGCATCTTGAGCTTCAGATATGCATAGTGTGGTACCGCATTGAATCTCGCAAATGCAGTTCGCCCGAGCAGTGCATGATGGCCACTACGGAACGGGACTATATCGAAGATTAACTCCTCGCTTCGGAAGTCATCCGGGGATCCGAAGACCACTTCTAGTGTGACTGAGCCTGTGCAATGAGCCTCTACACCTGGTATGACACCTTTGAAGTCGTTTTTGTGGGTTTGATCCTTGAGGGGTCTATGCCCATTTTGTGCACTGTGTCCTGATAAAGCAGGTTCAGGCTGCTGCCACCGTCCATAAGGACTCGAGTGAGGTGAAATCCATCGATGATTGGGTCTAAGACTAGTGCGGCGAATCCGCCATGACGGATACTAGTACCATGGGTTGAACTTTGGGGCGACTGGCTCGAACGCATATACGTCCCTTAGCGCACGCTTCCGCTCCCTCTTGGGGATGTGGGTTGCGTATATCATGTTCACCGTCCACACTTGTGGGAGGAACCTCTTCCGTCCTCCGGTGTTCGGCTACCGGGGCTCCTCCTTGTCATCCTATGTGACCCCTTATCTTTGTTTTCAGCATTTAACTTGCCAGCCTGCTTGAACACCCAACAATCCCTGTTGGTGTGGTTGGCTGGCTTATCGGGGGTGCCGTGTATTTGACACGAGTGGTCGAGTATACGGTCCAAACTGGACGGGCCCGGAGTGCTTCTTTTGAATGGCTTTTTCCGCTGACTGGGTTTAGAGCCTCTGAATCCGGCATTGACTGCCGTATCCTCGGTGTTGTCGCTGATAATGCGGCGCTTATGTTTGTTACGACGTGACCTGCCATTGCCATCCTTGGTATCCGAAGTACCATGGTTCTTTGATATGTTATTGCTGCGAGCCAGCCAGCTGTCTTCTCCCGCTCAAAAGCGGGTCATGACTGTCGTGAGGGCTACCATAGATTTCGGCTTTTCCTGGCCAAGGTGCTGAGCGAGCCACTCGTCGCGGATGCTGTGCTTAAAAGCTGCTAGGGCCTCTGCATCCGAACAGTCGACGATTTGATTTTTCTTTGTCAGGAACCGTGTCCAGAATTGCCTGGCTGATTCCTATGGCTGCTGAATTATGTGGCTCAAGTCATCGGCATCTGGTGGTCGCACATAAGTGCCCTGGAAGTTGTCAAGGAATGCGGCTTCCAGATCTTCCCAACAGCCAATGGATTCTGCTGGCAGGCTGTTGAGCCAATGCCGAGCTGGTCCTTTGAGTTTAAGTGGGAGGTATTTGATGGCGTGTAGATCATCATGGCGGGCCATGTGGATGTGCAGGAGGAAGTCCTCAATCCATACCGCAGGATCTATTGTGTCATCGTATGATTCTATATTTACGGGTTTGAAACCCTCTGGGATTTGATGATCCATTACTTCGTCTGTGAAGCATAGGGGGTGTGCGGCACCTCTGTACTAGGCTATATCGCGATGCAGCTCAAATGAGTCTTGTCCGCTGTGTTCGGCCTGGCCGGACTTACTTTTACTATATCCGGCGTGACGGTTATCGTCTCGCATAGTGACGGGCCCTCGTGATCCGTAGATCGATCTTGCGTGTTTTGCTTTGTCCTCCAATATGTCTCGCAGGTCTGGCGTATTTCCCCATCTCTTGACGTTTTTATTTGAGTGGCGTCGGGGTGCGGGCTGAACTTTTGGCTGGAATGCCTCTTTATCGCGGCCACGAGGTGGCCGATCAGCCACGTCATACGCCGGAGATGTAGGTTTTTGTTGAGGATATCACTACTGGGCGTAAACCGGCCTATCTGGGCCGGGTTAAGTTCTTCAGTAGTTAACTATGTTGAAACCCAAGAAGGTAGATGAGGGCTCAAGGCCCATAGTCGGTTCAAGGCCTGTAGCCGTAAACCGGCATTGGTATGTAACTTGTATTGTAAGTTAGGAATAAGTAGAGACCAAATCGGACACATCTATGAGCCGGTATTGGGAATCTGTGAACCGACAGGCGTCACCCGTGTATATAAGGGGACGACCCGGTGGCGGTTCAAGGACAACAGACAACAACTCGAGACTTAGGGGAAGCTTGTTTGCTCCCTAGTCATCGAAACCCCATCAATTCCATCACAACTAGACGTAGGCTTTTACCTTCATCGAAGGGACCGAACTAGTATAAACTCTCTTGCGTCCCTGTGTCCGCTTTAACCCCTTCAAGCTAACCCGTCGCGATGGCTCCACGACTAAGTCCTTTCTCTAGGACATCTGCCGTGACAAAACCATGACAGTTGGCGCCCATCGTGGGGCTATCGCATGATGGTTTCAAGTTCTTGGAGGGCCGCTTTGAAGGACTCAAGGGCTACGCTGTGGGCCGGATGACCAAGAGTCGTCGCGGCAAGCTCTACATCGATGATGCAGGCTGGGGCCCCGAGGCCAGCTCAGTTGAGTACGGGTACCGGGTCCCCTTTGGTGGCATACACATTTTCATCGGCAAGATCGGAGAACCGGGACCTGAGCCGGACATTTGCACCGACCTTGTCGAAACGGCTCAGCGTGCGCGATATGCCCGGGTTAAACCGGCCGTGAAGCGTGCCTTCGTGGGAGTCATCCATGGAGGAAGTTATGAGGATGGATCGGAATCTCGTGGAGAGACCGTCGTTTATTCCGGCGACGAGTCATCAACCGGAGAAACCAAATCTCTATATCAGCTACAAGATGGCCAGATTGGGGGCTGTTCCGATGGCGACAGTATTCCGGACCCCTCTGATCAACCCAACCGAGTTGGAATATTCATGGCCGGCACACAAGCAGTGCTTCATTCTTCGACCGCTGCGCCAATAACCTCCGGTTCAGTAGCGGCGACAGCTGCCGGGGCAGGAAGCTCTGCACGCCCGCCGGCTCAAGTTCTATCAGATCTATTTGATGCATTGGCTGCTCTTATGGCAGAAGCTAATCCGGCGGATCAGGAAGTCCATAACGCGGAGATTGCAAAGGTGAAGGAACAGATCACCCAGGCCAAGGCGGACCTGGCAGCTGAGAATGCCAGGATGACCACAGAGCGGGCCGCTTTAGACGCACAAGCCTACAGGCTCATGTTGGACCAGAACGCGTTGCATGAAGTCATGAGGAGGAAGTACCGATCCCGTTTGCCTTCGGTTTTCGAGACCAGAGACCTTTTCAACGCCCCAGGAGCAGGAACCAGCAATCCGCTGGAGGGAAACCAGCCGGAAGCTCCGGGGACCGGTGCGCCGGTTCAGCCCCGTCCGATGAATCCGCCTCGTCAAAACACTGTTATACCTCAGGCTGTTTCAACACCTCCGGGTCACTATTCCAACCCAATGGACAATCTCGTTGCTGCTGCTGTATGGCTGGAGGCCATTCCAATTGAAGGTGACTCGCCGCAGGCGGTAGAGACACGACGGGTCATGGAGCTTCTTAGGACAGCTTTGGTCCAACAGGAAGCGTACTCCTACAGCCGCGACCGGATCCACTCAACCCCTCGTCCAAGCTGGAGCTATAGCAGGCATATGGATGAACCAGCAGTGTCAAGTAATGAACGACGTGGAGCACCCCGCGGCAACAACACGGCGGGTGGTGCTGATAACGCTCAGGAAGTGGTGGACCGGGCCCGAGCGCGTAGGGAGGCCGAGTTAGCCGCACAGTATCAGGCTCGGCAGCTTACGCCGGTTCGTCCAACTATTTCGGTCGAACCCGGTGTTACTTCTAGCTCTTTGGGGGTGCCTTGCCTTGTCCCCGCTTTACGCAATGTGCGCCTGCCCAAGGATTTCAAGGGCCCGTGCAAGTCAACGCTGACACCGTAGTCTTAACCCTAGAAGGCAACTGCCGGTTTGGGCCCCTAAAGCTGAAGTTGGGACAGATGAAGCGCCATTGCACTGACATGGGGACCCTCATGGCTGCTTTGGTAAAGTATGTTGATTCTGATAGTACCAAGGATCCTGAATCTGATGATGACAAGGCAGGAAGGGAAAGAGGAACAGCAATTCCAAAGGTCAGCAGCATCACTTGGCAGGCAATGGTGGCGGAGGCAAGCGTAAAGCGGATGGTAACATGGACTTTGTGGATAACACCAACGCACAGGACAAGGGCCAGCGACGCAGGGGTAAACCACCAAATCGCAATGGAGCACCCAACCCTAACCCAGACCGCCTAAATTATCTACTGAGCCAGCCCTGTCCAAGACATGGGACGAAGGACGTGCCAGCAAACCACCTTTGGAAGGATTGCTTCATTATGCAGGAGTTCAAGAATTCTAATGCTTTCCGGTATGATCACGGCTCCGGCGGTGGCTCAGGATCCGGGCCGGGTTATGGTGGAGGAAATTCCGGTTCAGGATTTAATGGTAATCCGGGCGGACATAATAATCAAAATAATCAGAACAACCAGGGTGGTTACAACCAACAGCAACAACAGTCAGGTTACCAGAGCAACCCAAAGCAGTTGAGTAGTGGGCAGTACCATGTCTTCACCACTAGCTTGGACAAGCGAGACCGGAAGGTTCAGAGGCGGGCAGTCAACTCTGTTGAACCGGCCGTGCCCCGTTATCTATGCTGGTCTGAACAGCCGATCATATGGAGCAGAGAGGATCACCCTCCCCAAGTTGATAATCCGGGCCAGTTGGCTCTGGTGGTGGCGCCTCAGGTGGGAGGTTACAAGTTCACCAATGTGCTCATGGATGGAGGGAGGAGCATTAATATCTTGTACTATGAGACCTTCCGTCGTATGGGACTAACAGATAAAAATCTCAAACCGTCTAATACGGTGTTCCACGGTGTGGTACCTTGCAAGTCAGCGTATCCTGTTGGTAAGATAGCTCTGGAAGTGGCCTTTGGAGATGATCATGATTCCAGGTCGGAGACATTGACGTTTGAAGTGGTGAAAATCGAAAGTCCATATCACGCCCTGTTTGGGCAACCGGCCTACACCAAGTTTATGGCATGGCCCTGTTATGTGTATTTGCAGCTCAAGATGCCGGGTCACAAGGGGACAATAACGGTGCACGAAAGCCGTAAAATCGCTTTGGAGTGCGAGGAAGGAGATGCAGCCTACGCAGAGTCGGTTTGTGCCACCGAGGAGCTGAAGTATTATAAGGACAATGTTGATCCGGCGGACATGACTCCATTGAAAGCCAACTACGGAGCATGATCCGGCCCTGAAGTTCAAATCGGCAGCAGAAACTAAGCTTGTTGACTTCGTACCTGGCGATTCGTCCAAGCAGTTCAGCATCAGTGCCAACTTGGATCCGAAATAGGAAAGTGCACTCATCGAGTTCATCCGTGAGAATCGGGACATTTTTGCATGGAAGCCCTCTGACATGCCAGGTGTACCGAGGCAACTCGCTGAGCACACCCTTAATGTGGATTCTAAATACAAACCGGTGAAACAGTTCCTCCGCTGGTTTAACGAAGAAAGACGCAAGGCGATTGGAGAAGAGGTAGCCAGGCTATTAGCAGCTGGCTTTATTGTTGAAGTTTTTCACCCTGAGTGGCTTGCCAATCCGGTGCTGGTCCTTAAGAAAAATGGCACCTGGCGCATGTGTGTGGATTATACAGATCTTAATAAGGCTTGTCCAGCAGATCCTTTCGCCCTCCCCCGTATTGATCAAATTATTGATGCTACGGCGGGTTGCGAGCGTTTAAGTTTTTTGGATGCATATTCTGGTTATCATCAGATCAAAATGGCAGTTAAGGACCAGGAGAAGACGGCATTCATAACTCCCTTTGGAGCCTTCTGCTATGTGTCTATGCCCTTTGGGCTCAAGAGTGCCCAGGCAACTTATCAACGGTGTGTACAAAATTGTCTTCACAAGCAAATTGGCTGTAATGTACACGCTTACGTGGATGATATCATGGTTAAGTCCAGGGAGAAGGAGACTTTGGTTGACGACTTGAAGGAAACCTTTGATAACCTGAGGACGTACAAGATGATGCTTAATCCGGCCAAGTGTGTCTTTGGTGTACCTACAGGCAAGTTATTGGGTTTTCTGGTGTCCAACAGGGGAATTGAGGCTAATCCGGAGAAGATCACAGCCATCACCTCCCTGGCTAAACCGAAGTGTATTAATGATGTTCAA
Organism: Triticum urartu; assembly: GCF_003073215.2. NCBI lineage: Eukaryota > Viridiplantae > Streptophyta > Magnoliopsida > Poales > Poaceae > Triticum > Triticum urartu. The sequence goes on from NC_053028.1 coordinate 288,327,845, forward strand.
CGCCTGGCAGGCCGGATTTCCGCATTAAGCCGGTTTATCAGCCGCCTTGGTGAGAAGGCAATCCCTTTGTATCAGATGTTGAAGAAGACGGATCAATTCGTCTGGAGTTCCGCTGCTGATGAAGCATTTGAGGACTTAAAGCGGCAATTGATCAATCCGCCTGTGCTCGCCGCTCCCATTGACAAGGAGTCGTTACTGCTATATGTTGCTGCTAATGCTTGTGCGGTCAGCGTGGCTATTGTGGTGGAGCGAAAGGAGGTAGGTAAGGAGCATCCGGTTCAACGTCCGGTCTATTATATCAGCGAGGTACTCATTGAGTCCAAGCAAAGGTATCCGCATTGGCAGAAGCTGGTGTACGGAGTTTTTATGGCAAGCCGGAAGCTTAAGCAATACTTCCAAGGGCACCCAATTACAGTGGTCAGTTCTGCTCCTTTGGGGGATATAATCCAGAACCGGGAAGCGACTGGCCGGATTGCCAAGTGGGCTATAGAGCTTGGGCCGCACAGATTGAAGTATGTGCCTCGGACGGCAGTTAAGTCTCAAGCACTTGTTGATTTCATCAATGATTGGACGGAACTACAAGCACCTGAAGAAAAGTCGGATCACACATATTGGACCATCCATTTTGACGGATCCAGGCAATTGGAAGGCTCGGGGCTGGAGTGGTATTAACTTCCCCGCGAGGTGATAAGTTTTGTTACGTTCTCTGCTTAATGTTCCCTTGTACTAACAATGCAGCTGAGTATGAAGCCTTGCTCCATGGTCTTCGGATGGCTAAGGAGATGAATCTAAGTCGAGTTAAGTGCTTCGGTGACTCGGACCTCGTGGCTCAACAAGTATATGGCACTTGGGATTCCAAGGACCCTCTCATGGCAGCGTATCGTCGTGAGGTGGATATTGTTGCAGGTCACTTTAAAGGCTATCAGGTGGACCACGTGGACCGACGGAAGAATGAAGCGGCGGACGCTTTAAGCCGGCTGGGCTCTCAGCGCAAACCGGTCCCGCCCAATGTTTTTCTGGATGTACTGCACAACCCGTCGGTCAAGCTCCCTGGTGAAGCGGATTTAGCTATTCCTGATCCGGAGGCTCAATTGGTGGCAGCTCTTCATATCATTCCGGATTGGACACTTCCTTACCTGGCATACATGAACCGAGGCGAGTTACCAGAGGATGAGACTCTGGCCCGACAGATAATCCGGCGGTCCAAGTCCATGACTATTGTCAATGGCGAGTTGCATCATTGCAGTGTATCAGGGGCGTTTCAATGCTGTGTGTCTCCTGAAGAAGGCTGTGAAATTTTGCATGAGATCCACGAAGGAGATTGTGGTCACCACGCCGGTTCAAAATCTTTGGTAGCTAAAGCGTTTCGCCATGGTTTCTATTGGTTAACTGCTCATGCTGATGCGGAGGATCTGGTCAGACGATGTGACGGTTGCCAAAAGTTTTCAAGACGTGCTCATGTGCCGGCTCAAGAATTGAGAATGATTCCAATTACTTGGCCATTTGCGACTTGGGGGCTGGATATGGTTGGGCCTTTCAAAAGGTCCAAAGATAAGAAGACCCACCTCCTGGTGGCGGTTGACAAGTTTACAAAGTGGGTGGAAGCAGAACCTGTTAGCAAGTGTGATGTGGCCATGGCGGTTCAGTTCATCAAAAAAGTGATTTTCCGGTTTGGCTTTCCACACAGTATCATCACAGATAATGGTACCAATTTGTCCAAGGGTGCCATGAAGGAGTTCTGCGAACGGGAGCACATCCGGCTTGACGTTTCATCAGTGGCACACCCACAGTCCAATGGTCAAGCAGAAAGGGCTAATCAAGAGATCTTGAGAGGCATCAAGCCCCGGCTTATGGTTCCTTTGCAAAGAACGCCGGGTTGTTGGGTAGAAGAGTTACCATCTGTGTTATGGAGCATCAATACTACACCCAACAGATCAACAGGATACACGCTGTTCTTCATGGTCTACGGAGCGGAGGCGGTTCTCCCAAGTGATATCTGTCATGATTCACCTCGTGTGGCGGCTTATGTTGAAGCGGACAACGAGACAGCATAGCAAGACGCTTTGGACCTGTTGGATGAAGAACGTGACATTGCAGCCGCCCGCTCGGTGATTTACCAACAGGATCTTCGTCGTTATCACAGTCGCCGAGTCAGAACCAGAGCCTTTGAGGAAGGAGATTTGGTGCTTCGGCTCATCTAAGACCAGACTGATATGCATAAGCTATCCCCACCTTGGGAGGGACCTTTCGTGGTCAGCAAGAATCTGCACAACGGGTCATACTATCTGATCGATATTCGAGAGCATAAAGACTCACGTACATCAGAGGAAGAGACCAACAGGCCGTGGAACATAGCTCATCTTCGGCCTTACTATACCTGAGCCATTGGATCTACTTATGTACATATTACAATGATGTATATATTATGATTAAATATAATAAACCGGAACCTCAGCTAAAGCGGGGTATCTGTCCTTTTACATCATGTGTGGTTACACGGAGTTGTTCTAAAGCGGCCTTCGGTTTACCCCTTGAGTTAGCTTTCCAAAAGCATCATGTTATATCACTTGGGGGCTTGGTCGTGTCCGAACCAATGCAACACCTCTTGATAGGCGAGAGCCACCAGATCACTTGGGGACTTGGTCACGTCTGAACCAGTCACGCCTCTTGATCGGCCTAAGGCCACAGAATCACTTGGGGGCTTGGTCGAACCCGAACCATTGCCACGCCTCTTGATCGGCATAAATGCCACGGTTTCATTTGGGGACCTGGCTGACTTGAACCATAGCTACACCTATCGGGAGCTTGGTCATGTCCGACCATGGTAACGCCATCTGATCAGCTCAAATAAGCCTATTTTTGCAAACGGTTTTATCATTGCCTTTGCTTCACAATTTTCTTTGATAGATATTTCTTTCTTTTTGTTGCCTTTTTTAAACCGACAAAATTTTAAACCGGTTCACACTGTCAATTGACGGAACACGGTCCATTTTTAATCTGGAGACTATTTGCTCGGTTTGATTTTTTGTTAACATCCTATTACGGAGTGACACGGTGCTTTATTATAACCCGGCATGGTTTACATGGTAAACCGGCATTATACATATACAGGAGCTGCTATCTCCTCCAACAGTATGGGTTTATGAAACCTCCATTTCAAGATTGGCTAAGCCAACTTCATGCCCAACGATGGCAGGTATCATGTATCTCAAAGATTTGATCATATGCTTACATTTTAGATATTTTGATTTCACATATGCAGACATCATACTCCGCCTGACGGTACAACCGCGGTGGCACTTTAAGATTTTTATATTGCAGAAAATACTTTGGAAAGTTCATCACCCAAAGGAAGAACAAGTTGCAGTAATTATGCACGAAGGCATATCAAAATCAAGAGTATCGACTAGCCTATTACAAGGCAACACGGTGCCCAAAACAAGATCATTGTTTTTTCAAAGGAGAAGCAGTTTAAACCGGCTTCCGGTTCAAGCTTGGTCACTAGCCTGGCCTGATGGTTGTGGGTCATCCCGCGCCGCTTCAACTTCAGTTTCTCTACCCAGCGGCTGGAAATCAACAGCTGTCCAGTCGATTCCCATTAATGCTTGAAAGACAGCTTCATCATGGATCAGCAACGACGGTTCAATATCGGGAGCGTAAGTATGCTTACGAATTGGAGGGATAAGATTTTCCGTTTCATGAATTGGTACAGCTACTTGCTTGTTTTGATTGTCATATTGGGCTTGATAATGAGACAAGTCTGCTTCTTCAGCCAATTGACAAGCTAACGGACGCACCTCCCGGTTTATTGCTCGCAGATCCGCTTCACTAAACTCTGACCCGTCTTCCTTCAAGCTGGGATAGCCCTGAGCCGCTTCAATAGGATCAAAATTCGGCACCCAAGCTTTTTCCCGGATTAAGGCATTGATCGCACCGGTTCGAGCAGCAGATTTCTTCAGCTCTTCAACCCGAGCAGGAAGCACTGACAGTTTCTGCAGAGTGTCCTGAATCAAAGTGGGCGCCCACTTGTTGTGGGATGCAGTATAGATGATCCACTGTGCACCAGTGTACAGTTGTTCGATCAACGTATAGGCGGCTTTCAATTTCTTCTGCACATCTGACCCCAAATGACCAATGCGTGTCCCTGAAATATCACAAAGGGTTAACAAACCGGCAGCCTCGGCAGGATCAATTCAGAAATCAAACCGGCTTACCAAAGATAGCAGCGGTCATGGCATGCACGTGCCGCTTTATGCTGGTCAGTTCATCCACCACCGGTTTTAGTGCAGCCTCGGCGTCTTCTGCTCGTTTGGTTAAAGCGGATTTTTCGGTAGCCCAATCCGTCCGCTCCTTCTTGAAATCCTTCTTAAGCTGTTCCATGATGCTTAAGGCGCTGGTCAACTCCTCTTTTGCTTTTGAGGTTTCAGTCTGTTGGGACTTCAGATTTTGTTGGAGGTCGGCGATTTGGGTCTCTTTTGTCTTCAGCTCAGCCTGCATACAGACAGTTATATGATTCAGCAAGCAGTGCAAGAATTGAAGCACCAACCACATAACAAGTTATGCACTTGGCGCTTGGGGGCTAATGCCTATTTGATCTTCATATTTCACTTGATTATAAAGTCCCAAGCTCAATACAAGTATTCAACTTGGCACTTGGGGGCTAATGGCTGTTTGTTCAAATAAGTTCTGATGCGGTGATATTAATTACTTAAGTCCCGGTTTAACTACACTAAGTTGAACCGGCCCTTGGGGGCTACATCAGCGAATTTCGAGGCATTAAGATTTATATTAGTAAGTCCTGGTTTGAAAGAAGATTACAAACCGGTCCTTTGGGGCTAGGCGAGTCAGCAAGAATTGAAGCATACAAGCAGGAAAGAGCATATGGAAGTTACCTCATATTTATCTTTCATCATGTTAACCAGACCGGCTTCATAGTCACGACTGGTATACAGCCGGTTCAGATAGCCGGAATGGATGTCTTGGGTGTTCAGAGCAGCGTAAGTCACCAGATCAACATTCCACTTGCCCTTGCCAAAGGCAGCAAATTCTTCCTTGGTAGTATGTTTAGACAAAGCGACAGGATTGCTTGGCTCTGTATGGCCAATGCCAGTAATAACAACTTCATCATCCTTGGCGTCGCCGGTTTGCATTGGGGCCGTTAGTTTATCAGTAGACTTGGATGGACTGGTGGATTTCTCAATCCGGATGGGCTTCTGGGCTGGTCAACAGGACCGGAGGTATCAACATGTCTCTCTTCAGTAATAAAATCATCATCTTGTGGTGGTGGGTCGTTTGGCACATCCTCACGGATGGCCGCTTCAGGGTTGAGTACTCTGTCCGGTTCAGGAATAGCATCTTCTTCAGCCGCTTTATCTAGGCGAGCCTTCTTGCTTGGCTTAGGATTGGCCCTGAAAGGAGTAACAAAGGTCAGTACAGTATATGCTACAAAGTAATACACCAGAAGCATTATGATAAGTATGGCTTACCCAAGCACCGTTTTGAGCAGCGGCAACTGGGTAGCTGATGCCTCGCCAGATGATGAATGGGAAGTGACCTGATAATCGGAGTCAGACGGATTAAGAGGTTGACGAAAACAGCCCATTTTAGGACAAGCACTGACAGGCAAATTAGAGACCTCTGAATGGCGTTTCCGAACCGGACTATTCGGTAAACCGGCGGAGGTAACTACCTGGCCACTATGCCAGGTCGTGCGGCGAGCTTCGTGCTGTTGGGTCTTCATAAGAAATTTGGGATCCAAGTAAGCAAGAGGATGAGAAAATTTAACCTTCCGGTTTGCCTGACGGATTTTTAGTGAAGGCAAAGGATCTGAATCGGAGGAAAGAATAATTACCTCTGCAACATCAGCATGACTGGCTTCGGCATCATCCTGACAAATATCATCATCAATAAGGCGCGTGAAAAATAAGCCAAGTGAATCAAGTTCTACCTCAAGGTCCGGGTTCAGAGGATGCAGTGGTTTTTTTCCTATGGGTAGTCTTCTTCACAGCTTTAGTCTTTTGCCAGATTGATCTTTCCGGTTTGTCTGGTTTTTCTGGTTTCTCCTGTGGCAGTTTCTTGCTCCAAAACGGATCATTGCCCTATTTAAACAGGCATTGATATTAAACAATGACCAGATATATCAATAACAGGTTCAGAAAAAAGAACAATCAAGCTCTTACAGCTGGCGGTTTGTTGGTGGCACAGAAAGGAAGCAGGCCGGTTCGAGCACAGATGTGTTTCGGTTCATTCAGCATTTTATTCACAGCCTCTGTGATTTCTTCGTCGGTAAGCTGGATGTTAGCATGTCGCAATGGGTCATCAACACTGCCAGTATACTCGCACATCAAACCGGAGCGCTGACTAAGGGGCAGTATGCTCCACGATATCCAACAGCAAGCGAGATCAACTCCTGTTAAACCATTGGCCATGAAGGCTCTGAGCTTGGAAAGTTGAGGAGCATATTTGCTTCTCTCCTTGGCTGTCAACCTTTGCGGAAAGGGGTGTGTTTTGCTAAGCCGTTCCGGACGAAAGCCAGGCAAAGGATTTTCACCAGCAGGGGAGGTGTCTCTACAATAGAACCATGTTTGATTCCACTCTTTGGGGTGGCTGTGCAGCTTGGCGTGAGGGTATGTGACCTCTTTCCTTTTCTGAATCGCCACACCGCCCAATTCTGTATTGGAACCGTCAGAAAACTCAGTACGGCGGTTTAGATGGAAACAGTCTCTGAACAATTCCACTGTGGGCTCCTCTTGAAAGAACACCTCACAGAGCACTTGGAAGTGACACATGTTTGTAACAGAGTTGGGACCAGTGTCTTGTGGGTGGAGTTGAAAATCGGCTAAAACGTCTCGGTAAAATTTAGAACCGGGCGGCTTAAAGCCCCGGGCTAAGTGATCTACAAAAACGATGACCTCTCCTTCTTGAGGTGTGGGAGGGCATTCTTTGCCAGGAGCTCTCCAATGGATGGTGTTTTTGCTGCCTAAAGCGCCGATCAGGACTAAATTATTCAGTTGAGTCTCTGTGACGCGAGAAGGAACCCAGTTGCACTCATATACTTGCTTGGCCATGATGAAATCTACAAGATAGGTAATTCCGGTTCAAGAATGCATTTATTAAAGTGCACTGGTATGTACAATGTTAAACCGGAGACAACTCTATCTAAACCGGAGTTTTATGAAGCAACAGCATCTAGTGGTTCAACAAGGGGACTAAGGGTATATACCGGTTTGGAAATTTTTCTACAAAGTTAAACCGCCGGATCTAAGCATTGAAACAGTTGAGATTGCGGATAGATAAGGGTACAGAAACAGATTTCACAAGATTTCTCTACAGCGACGGATCTGAAGCAAGTTCAGAAAAGAAGGAAAATATTCAAGGTTCAAAAAAGAACAGTACCGAATCAATGGGCAGAGATACAGGTAGATCTATGGTCTTGAGGCATATAAGTAAATGCGGATGCTAAGAACTACCGCTACACAGAGCAAAGGTTCACAGGTTCATCTAGGATCTATCATATGAGTACGAAGCAGATGATGAACACTGAAGAACTTGGAAACCCTAGAACGGATCAACGGAGGAAAAGGTGAAGAACTCATCGGAGCCGAGGAAGAAACAGAAGGTCGCCGCGATGCTCTGGTATAATCAGGGTGATGCAGCGGCCTAGGTTGGAGCAGAAGTCGTCGACGGCGGCGGAGCTTCGAAGCTGGACGACGCGGGGAAGACGAAGCAGAAGGGCACGAAGGTATCATGGATAAGTTTCTTTATAACAAGTGACGTCACGCCGGTTTACAACGACCAGAGAAGATGATGTCACGGCGATTCAACAAACTACAAGAAGGTGTTGAAGATGAAGATTTTTGCTAAGGATTGACATGAACCTGTTCAAATCAATCTGGGGCCTAATGTTGAGGATATCACTACTGGGCGTAAACCGGCCTATCTGAGCCGGGTTTAAGTTCTTCAGTAGTTAACTATGTTGAAACCCAAGAAGGCAGATGAGGGCTCAAGGCCCATAGTCGGTTCAAGGCCTGTAGCTGTAAACGGGCGTTGGTATGTAACTTGTATTATAAGTTAGGAATAAGTAGATACCAAACCGGACACATCTATGAGCCGGTATTGGGAATCTGTGAACCGACGGGCGTCACCCATGTATATAAGGGGACGACCCAGCGGCGGTTCAAGGACAACAGACAAGAACTCGAGACTTAGGCGAACCTTGTTTGCTCCCTAGTCATCGAAACCCCATCAATTCCATCACAACTAGACGTAGGCTTTTACCTTCATCGAAGGGACCGAACTAGTATAAACTCTCTTGCGTCCCTGTGTCCGCTTTAACCCCTTCAAGCTAACCCGTCGCGATGGCTCCACAACTAAGTCCTTTCTCTAGGACATCTGCCGTGACAATACCACGACAGTTTTGGTGCTTCCTCCTCCAGTCGGGGTAGCAACCTACGCTTTTGGTAACTCTTGGAGGGGCGTTCGAGTTTATATTCCTCGGCCGCAAGGACTTCATTCCATCTGTCAGCTAGCAAATCTTGATCAGCTTGAAGCTGATGTTGGTTTTTTAAAGGCTATTTGCTGTGGCTATAAGCCGGCGCTTGAAGCGCTCTTGTTCGACGGTATCCTCAGGCACGACGAATTCGTCATCGTTGAGGCTTGCCTCGTCTTCAGAGGGAGGCATGTAATTATCATCCTCCGCCTCTCCATCTGCCGCTCTCTCGGGAGGGCTGGCTTCTCCATCCTCCTGCCCTAAATCTTGCTGGAGGGGATTGTTGTCGTCTTCGGCACTGTCCGGAGTGCTATTATCTCCAATGCCGGTGTCACCGCTTTTGCTCTGGCGAGACTTAGAGTGGCGCCACTGACATCGGCGATTGGGTTGCTTCTTGGAGGGTTCATCCTCCGCTGTCCCATTGCCATTGCCTTCTTTGGGTGTGTCCACCATGTATATGTCATATGACGAGGTGGCTGTCCAGTGCCCTGTGGGTAGTGGTTCTTGTTCGCCTCCTGCATCGTCGTCCATGCCGTCGATGTCTTCGGAGTCGAAGTCGAGCATGTCAGTCAAATCATCGACAGTGGCTACTAAGTGGGTGGTGGGTGGGTGGCGAATTTCTTCGTCATCCGGATCCCAATCCTGTCAGACATAGTTCGGCCAGGACTGTCCTGACAAGGAGAGAGACCTTAATGAGTTCAATATGTCACCGAAGGGCGAGTGCTGAAAGATATCCGCGGAGGTAAACTCCATGATTGGCGCCCAATCGGATTCGATAGGCAGGGGCGCAGGCGGTTCAGAGTCCATGGCCGGGGAAGAATCCGGTAGTTCGGCGTCACGACTCCCGTGAAGGGTAAGGTCGATACTTGGCTCGATCGCCGATGAGAGTGTGGCCTCCATGGCGGGGTCTATCCACCCGTCCATGGATGGCGCATCTGGCTCCGAATTGAGGGTCGGAGTGGTTGCCGGTGCGATCACCTAAACACAGTCCGATGGCAGAGCTAAATCTTGCTCATCGTGACCGTGTGGCGCACTAGGCAGGGGCTCGAATCGGTCGAAGATCAAGTCTCCGCGGATATCGGCCATGTAGTTTAAGCTTCTGAACCTGACCTGGTGGCCAGGGGCGTAACTCTCGATCTGCTCCAGATGGCCAAGTGAGTTGGCCCCCAGTGCGAAGCTGCCGAACACAAAAATCTGTCCGGGGAGAAAAGTCTCACCCTAAACTGCATTGCAATCGATGATCGAAGGAGCCATCAAGCCTAATGACGACGACACAGAGGAACTCTCAATGAAAGCACCAATGTCGGTGTCAAAACCGGCGGATCTCGGGTACGGGTCCCGAACTACGCGTCTAAGGCGGATGGTAACAAGAGGCAGGGGACACGATGTTTTACCCAGGTTCGGGCCCTCTTGATGGAGGTAAAACCCTACGTTCTGCTTGATTTATTCTTGATAATATGAGTAGTACAAGAGTTGATCTACCACGAGATCGAAGAGGCTAAACCCTAGAAGCTAGCCTATGGTACAATTGTATGTTGTCCTACAGACTAAAACCCTCCAGTTTATGTAGACACCGGAGGGGGCTAGGGTTACACAAGGTCGGTTACAAAGGAGGAGATATACATATCCGTATTGCCTAGCTTGCCTTCCACGCCAAGTAGAGTCCCCTCCGGACATGGGAGAAAGTCTTCAATCTTGTATCTTCATAGTCCAACAGTCCGGCCAGAGGATATAGTCCCGCTGTCCGGAGACCCCCTAATCCAGGACTCCCTCAGCGGCCATCGCCGCCTCCTCCTAGGTCAGGGGCCCAAAGAAGACTTCGCTCGGTCCGCCCTGGGTCGGCTGCGACCCAGCGACCTGACGCCCCCTGGCCTGAGCACCAGGGCATGCTCTCCGCGGGCCATCTCTTCTATGGCTGGCGCCTTCTCCAGCACCCTCTCCGGCGCTCCTTCGACACGGTGGATGGCGGCGTCACCGCCGGTGGCGTCACACTCGTTGACGCCTGGGGTATCCCATCTGACACCATCCGTGCCGCCTCCGACAAGACGGCGTCGCCGCCGCCACCGCCGGCCCCCGCCCGCTCGACCACGCCGGTCCACGGCGGGGTGTCGTCCTCAACCGCCACGACCTCCTGGTCGAGGTCCATCACGTCCACGCGGATGTCTCGGCCGTGCTCTCCCCATGACGTCGGGACAATAATCGTCGCTGCCGCCACAATCCCTACTGGCATCTCTAGCCACCCCAGCTCTTCGCCAGCGCGTGCCCACGTCGACGCCGCATTGACCCAGGCCTGGGTCGACGCCGCCTCCAGCTCCGCCACAGCCCTGTTCCGGTCCCACTAGGCCTGGCCTTTGGCATCGACCGGGTCCAGGCCAAGGTCCAGATCCACCGCCTCCGCCTCCTCCTCCTTGTCGGTGCTGGTCCGGGACCTTCGGAACACGGTGCCCTTAGCAGATGCGGCGTCTGCCGCTGCCAGCACCAATGAAATCGGCGACCTGAGGCATAGAGAAGTAAACACAGAGCAGACGTCGCTCGACCAATCAAATTCAACAAAAAAGGAACTTAGCTAGGCACCACCAGCACGGCGGGCCTCGCCGGCCTCTCCTGCGGAGCGCCACGCCTTATTTTGGCTGGCGGCTTCACGCTCCCGGCCGGGTTCACCGCGCGCTTCATGGCCTGGGCCCGCGGCACAACATTGTCCTTCCCATGCGGCCGGCTAGCCGCCGGTGCTCCCCGAGACGACCTGGCTCCTGCCGCGCCGCCTCCTCCGCCCGGCTTTGCTACATCAACAATTCGTGTCAGCACTCCTACTGCCGCCTCGTGACCGGCGGTTCAAGAAACAAGGACGAAACTTACCCGCATGGCGTCCTGTGCCAACGTCGCCAGCCGCCTCCACCCCTCCGCCGTGGGCCGCGGGTTCCTCCGAGACGGCTCGCACCACCTGCGCTGGCGCCCGGTCGTAAGGATGCCAGATGGCGTTCAGAAGCACTTCCCACGTCGCGTTGGGGCGAACAAGAAGATGAGCAGCGGCAAAATACGAAGACCAAGGACTCACCACAGGTGCCGGGTTCGCCTAGCTGTACGGAGGTTTGCCGAACTCCCAGTCGTCCCGCAGCCTGGCCTTGGAGATATCGTTGACCCGGCGCGTGACCTGGTCCGCCGCCAACCATAAATTCGACATGCGGTCGGGGTCTTGAAGCCCGGTCATCTGACCGATGAGGTGGCAGCGCTGCTGCAGCGTTAGCACGCGGCGCCTGATGAAGGCGATGATGAGGTCGGTGCCGGTGAGCCCCTCCCACTCCCTCATCTCCGACACCCGCGCGCACAAGTTCAACACCTCCTGCGATAGGTGCTTGGGGTAGTAACCCCACTTCTACTTCGCTCGCGACGACGCATCGACAAAGTGCGGCATATTGATACGGTCCGTGCCGAGGTTGCGGACGTAGAAGAAAGAATTCTACCACTTCTTGGCAGAATCCTCTAGCGGCATCTTGGGGCAGTCAGCGCCCGACTGCTTGGATATGATAGCGGCCCCGCAGTTGGACATCTCCCCGGCCCTCGGCCCCTGCTGCTTCAAGGAGAAGAAGCGCACCCAGAGGTCGATGGAAGGCTCGACCCTCTGGTACCCCTCGCAGAGGGTGACGAAGCCCGGAAGCTGCACGATAGGGCCCGCGCCAAGATGATGGGGCTGGATCCCGAAGAACTCCAGCAAGCGGCAGAAGAAAGCACTCGCCGGAAGACCGAACCTGCGCTTGAAATGCGGGAAGAACACCACGCGCTCCGTGCCCTCGGGTCGCGGCTCTCGCTCCCCCTGCGGCAGGCGCACGGCAACCTCCGTCTCCCCCGGCAAGTGCCTGGTGGTGAGGAGGTAGGCGATGTTGTCTAAAGTGACGATCGAGCCCATCCACGAGCCCGACGGAAGAGCCATCGACAAAGAAAGGAAAGAAGGAAGAACGGAGGTGAAGCTTTGCTCGAAGCAGCGGGCGTCGCAGCGTGCGGCGGTCGCTAAGGGCAGAGCAAGGATGAGGAGGTAGGGGAGTGCGAACGAGAATGATCTCCGCCACCCCCTCCCCTAATTTATAACCCACGATTCGAAACATGGGGAAGTGGGATCGTTTGCGCTCGCCCCTCCCACTTCCCGGCAATAACTGCGCATGTACGTGCGCAGTAACTGCATCGAGAATGGCAACCGGCCCACGGACGCAGCAATAAATCCGCGCGCATGGGCCTAGGGCGCCCGGCGGCGGGCCCTTAGCGCGTCGCCCCGTCTTGTCGGGCGCGTGGCCTGTCAGGCCCTCCGGCTCCCAGGCGCCAGGTGGCGCCTGCACTAAGCCTAAAAGATCGCCTCAAGATTCGACGGACTCATCAGTTTCCCGCCCTGCTGGGATGCCGCGATCCGGCTTCCGGAAGCCAGCACACAGTAGGTGTTGTCGGACCCGCCGGCCGCAAAATTTGCCTCCTCGAGGGGGGGAACTGCGAAGGCCCTCCCATCCGAAGACGACGGACATTCACAGCTTCGAGGACTACTATCGGGGGGATGAACCCCAGGCTGGCAACGGAACTTGGATCCTTTTCAAAAACAACAGGGCCCAGTGGCGCCCCTCAAGCCGGCTCATGCTTGGCCGGGTCGCCCGACCCGGCCGAATCCCTCGACCCGGCCTCAATGGGTGGCACAGAGCAGTCGAACTCGGCGCGCTAAGACGTCTTCAACAAGCCAGCTTCCCCTTGACGTGCCCTCCAACCCAGCCACAGGTCAGCTCCCGTCCCATCGAGGCCGTACAATGGGACGAGTCTTCAATCAAGGGATGAGCAAGGCAAAAGTGCCCCTCCCATCCCTCTGGTCAACCAGGGCCTGGCAACAGTGCCTCACCTACCTGCTGACCAGGGCCGGCGTGGCTACAGTGCGCCTGTCATCACCGCTGATGCCAGCAAGTGGTGACCTGACGGAGCGCCACTGTAGCGGACTCAACCCGGCCACTCCCTAACGATCGACAAGACAGTCAACAGTACCCCTGCACCCGACGGGTCCCGCACCCGGAGAACTCGGCGGGCCCTATCACCCGGTGGGTCCCAGGACCGGCTTCCTGGACGATGACAACCCAGCCCCACGCTCTTGTAACATTACCATTGTACCCCTAGGGGGTTGACCTATAAAACCCCCCAGGAGCCCTCATGCGTACGGGTGATCACTTACTCACGCACCCATAGCAAGCAACACCCGAGGAGAGGGAGCAGCCTGAGCCTTGGCCTGCCTCCATTCTTCCTCCATACAGCTCTAGGAGCAACTATGTACTGTTAGATATCAACCACACTCGGCAGGACTAGGGGTGTTTTCTCTCCGGAGAGCCCCGAACCTGGGTATGTCTTGCGTCCCGCGCTCACTCAGGCCGACCTCGCCTCTGGAGCCCACCAGTGCACTTGAGCCTGCTCCTCTCTTTAGCCATCCCTTGGCATCTGCCATGCGCCCACCATGACAAGTCCAGAAGGCTAACAGGATGTGGAGGCTTTGCATAGATTTCACATATCTAAACAAGGCTTGCCCGAAAGACCCATTTCCCTTGCCGAGTATCGACCAGATTGTGGATTCCACTTCAGGTTGTGATTTCCTCTCCTTTCTGGACGCATACTCTGGGTATCACTAAATCTTCATGTCCAAGGAAGATGAAGAGAAGACGTCGTTCAATACTCTGTGTGGTATGTACTCCTTTGTCCGCATGCCATTCAGATTAAAGAGTGCTGGGTCCACTTTTGCAAGGGCACTCTAGATTGGTTTTGAGCCACAGTTGCACAGAAACATAGAAGCCTATATGGATGATATTGTGGTCAAGACCAAGGATAAGGCCACCCTTATTCAACATTGGGAGGAGACGTTTGCTAATCTACGCAAGATCAATTTGAAGCTCAGCCCGGAGAAGTGTGTATTTGGTGTTCCCTCTGGCAAACTGCTTGGGTTTTTCGTATCCTACCGCGGGATATAAGCCAACCCCGAGAAAATCGAAGCTATCAAGCAGATCCAAGTGCCAAGGACAGTTAAGAATGTGAGGCGTCTGACAGGATGCATTGCCACGCTAAGCAGATTCATCTCCAAGTCTGTCGAGCACACCCTGCCGTTCTTCAAAATTTTGAAGAAGGCAAGGCCTATGAAGTGGACCCCGGAAGCAGATGCAGCTTTGCAAGAGTTGAAGACCTACTTGTCCTCTATGCCTACTTTGGTTGCTCCCAAACCCAAGGAGCCGTTGCTGATGTACTTAGCGGCAACCAATCAAGTGGTCAGTGCGGCCTTAGTAGCGCAGCGAGAAGTGGATGAGGCAGAAACACTACAGGAATCAGGTAATTTGAAGACCTACTTGTCCTCTATGCCTACTTTGGTTGCTCCCAAACCCAAGGAGCCGTTGCTGATGTACTTAGCGGCAACCAATCAAGTGGTCAGTGCGGCCTTAGTAGCGCAGCGAGAAGTGGATGAGGCAGAAACACTACAGGAATCAGGTAATTTGAAGACCTACTTGTCCTCTATGCCTACTTTGGTTGCTCCCAAACCCAAGGAGCCGTTGCTGATGTACTTAGCGGCAACCAATCAAGTGGTCAGTGCGGCCTTAGTAGCGCAGCGAGAAGTGGATGAGGCAGAAACACTACAGGAATCAGGTAATTTGCCGTCTGTGGATTACAGACGGCAAAGGCCTAAATACAGACGGCAAAGATTTTGCTGTCAGGAAGCAGAAG
>NC_053028.1:288344052-288361686 GCF_003073215.2 Triticum urartu
ACAAGCCCCTCAGAGAATTACTTTCCATAGTAACAAGTGACAGTAAATTTCAGCACACTATATAAATTTTTCCTTACCAAATTCCACCTACCAAAGGCGCTACACTCCCCGGCAACGGCGCCAGAAAAGAGTCTTGATGACCCACAAGTATAGGGGATCTATCGTAGTCCTTTCGATAAGTAAGAGTGTCGAACCCAACGAGGAGCAGAAGGAAATGATAAGCGGTTTTCAGCAAGGTATTCTCTGCAAGTACTGAAATAAGTGGTAACAGATAGTTTTGTGATAAGATAGTTGTAACGAGCAACAAGTAACAAAAGTAAATAAAGTGCAGCAAGTGGCCCAATCCTTTTGTAGCAAAGGACAAGCCGGAACAAACTCTTATAATAGGAAAAGCGCTCCCGAGGACACATGGGAATATCGTCAAGCTAGTTTTCATCACGTTCATATGATTCGCGTTCGATACTTTGATAATTTGATATGTGGGTGGACCGGTGCTTGGGTGCTATTCTTACTTGAACAAGCATCCCACTTATGATTAACCTCTATTGCAAGCATCCGCAACTACAACAAAAGTATTAAGGTAAACCTAACCATAGCATGAAACATATGGATCCAAATCAGCCCCTTACGAAGCAACGCATAAACTAGGGTTTAAGCTTCTGTCACTCTAGCAACCCATCATCTACTTATACTTCCCAATGCCTTCCTCTAGGCCCAAATAATGGTGAAGTGTTATGTAGTCGACGTTCACATAACACCACTAGAGGCTAGACAACATACATCTTATCAAAATATCAAACGAATACCAAATTCACATGACTACTCATAGCAAGACTTCTCCCTTGTCCTCAGGAACGAACGTAATTACTCACAAAACATATTCATGTTCATAATCAGAGGGGTAATAATATGCATATAGGATCTGAACATATGATCTTCCACCAATTAAACCAACTAGCATCAACTACAAGGAGTAATCAACACTACTAGCAACCTACTAGCACCAATCCCGGACTTTGAGACAAGAATTGGATACAAGAGATGAACTAGGGTTTGGAGATGAGATGGTGCTGGTGAAGATGTTGATGGAGATTGCCCTCTCTCGATGAGAGGAGCGTTGGTGATGACGATGGTGATGATTTCCCCCTCCCGGAGGGAAGTTCCCGGTAGAACAGCTCTGCCGGAGCTCTAGATTGGATCCGCCAAGGTTCCACCTCGTGGCGGCGGAGTCTCGTCCCGAAAAGTTCCTTCTTATTTTTTTCTCATCGAAAGACCTCATATAAGAGAAGATGGATCAGAGAGCCACCAGGGGGCCGAGGTAGGGGGGGCGCCCTAGGGGGGCGCCCCCCACCCTCGTGAGAAGGGTGTGGGCCCCCTGGCCTTCATCTTTGGCGAGGATTTTTCTTTATTTATTTTAAGACGTTCCGTGGAGTTTCAGGACTTTTGGAGTTGCGCAGAATAGGTCTCTAATATTTGCTCCTTTTCCAGCCCAGAATTCCAGCTACCGGCATTCTCCCTCCTTATGTAAACCTTGTAAAATAAGAGAGAATAGCCATAAGTATTGTGACATAAAGTGAAATAACAGTCCATAATGCGATAAATATCGATATAAAAGCATGATGCAAAATGGACGTATCATGCACCTCCCTCTGATGTTATTTGCACCAGAAATTCAGAAATATTCAGAAAAAATCATATTAAATTTTCAGAGCATTCTGAG
Organism: Triticum urartu; assembly: GCF_003073215.2. NCBI lineage: Eukaryota > Viridiplantae > Streptophyta > Magnoliopsida > Poales > Poaceae > Triticum > Triticum urartu. Next base: position 288,345,773 of record NC_053028.1, read on the forward strand.
AACTTTTATTTTTGGGTTATTTTTATTGCACGGGAAATTAAGAAAACAGACAAAACATGGCATTTTATTTTATTTAACTAATAAAAACAGAAAACAAAAAGTAGGGAGAGAAGGTAGTGCTTACTAAATTCATCAACTTCATATTATTAACAACCACTTTCGATTAGCATGAAACCAAAGAACTATTATAATTCACTAGGTTGCCTCAATGGGGATATGAATGTCCCCAACAATAAGCATTTCATACTTCTTTTTGACAGTAGGTAGAGGTATTTGAAAACTTCCAATAGTGATTGTCAGAGACTTTTCAATAACATAATACCATTCACTTAGAATTGTTTCTTCAGAAAGTGCACCGTATGCTCATTACCATTAATATGAAAAGTGACTTGCTTTTATTGCAATCAATAACATCCCCTGTAGTATTCAAGAAGGGTCTACCAAGGATAATCGACATGTTGTTGTCCTCGGGCATCTCAAGTATAACAAAGTCAGTCAAAATAGTAACATTAGCAGCAACAACGGGCACATCCTCACAGATACCGATAGGTATGGTAGTTGATTTGTCAGCCATTTGCAAATATATTTAAGTAGGTGTGAGTTCATTCAAGTCAAGTCTTTTATATAAAGAGAAAGGCATAGCACTAACACATGCTCCTAAATCACACAAAGCAGTTTTCACATAATTCTTTTTGATAGAGCAAGGTATAGTTGGTATTCCCAGATCTCCAAGTTTTTAGGTACTCCATCTTTAGAAGTGTAATTAGCAAGCATAGTGGAGATTTCAGCTTCTGGTATTTTCCTCTTATTTGTGATGATGTCTTTCATATACTTTGCATAAGGAGGCATTTTCAAGATATCAGTCAAGCGAGTATGCAAAAAGACTGGCCTCAACATTTCAGCAAAGCATTCAAATTCTTCATCATCTTTCTTTTTAGTTGACTTTGGTGAGAAGGGCATAGGTTTTTGAACCCACGGTTCTCTTTTTTCGTGTTTTCTAGCAACAAAGTCATTTTTATCATACATTTTATTCTTAGGTTGTGGGTTATCAAGATCAACAGGTGGTTCTATCTCAACATCATTGTATCGTTCTTTATTATTTGGTTGAGAGTCTTCATGAACCTCATCATTAACTTTTTCATTATCAGAAAGGTGGGTGTTCATTACCAGATTGAGTTTCAGCATCTGAGATATGATACGTCCGTTTTGCATCATGCTTTTATATCATATTTATTGCATTATGGGCTATTACACATTATGTCACAATACTTATGCCTATTCTCTCTTATTTTACAAGGTTTACATGAAGAGGGAGAATGCTGGCAGCTGGGATTCAGGGCTGGAAAAGGAGCAAATATTAGAGACCTATTCTGCACATCTCCAAAAGTCCTGAAACTTCACGGGAGCACGTTTCAGAATATATAAAAAATATTGAGCGCAAGAAGTACCAGAGGGGGGCCACTCACCAGCCACGAGGGTGGGGGGCGCGCCCCCTGCCTCGTGGGCCCCCTGGTGGCCCTCCGATGCCCATCTTCTGCTATATGGAGTCTTTCGTTGAGAAAAAAATCATAAGCAAGCTTTCGGGACGTGACTCCGCCGCCACGAGGCGGAACCTTGGCGGAACCAATCTAGGGCTCCGGCGGAGCTGTTCTGCCGGGGAAACTTCCCTCCGGGAGGGGGAAATCATCGCCATCGTCATCACCAACGATCCTCTCATCGGGAGGGGGTCAATCTCCATCAACATCTTCACCAGCACCATCTCCTCTCAAACCCTAGTTCATCTCTTGTATCCAATTCTTGTCTCTAAGTCTGGGATTGGTACCTAGGGTTGCTAGTAGTGTTGATTACTCCTTGTAGTTGATGCTAGTTGGTTTACTTGGTGGAAGATCATATGTTCAGATCCTATATGCACATTAATACCCCTCTGATTATGAACATGAATATGCTTTGTGAGTAGTTACGTTTGTTCCTGAGGACATGGGAGAAGTCTTGCTATTAGTAGTCATGTGAATTTGGTATTCGTTCGATATTTTGATGAGATGTATGTTGTCTCTCCTCTAGTGGTGTTATGTGAACGTCGACTACATGACACTTCACCATTATTTGGGCCTAGAGGAAGGCATTGGGAAGTAATAAGTAGATGATGGGTTGCTAGAGTGACAGAAGCTTAAACCCTAGTTTATGCGTTGCTTCGTAAGGGGCTGATTTGGATCCATATGTTTCATGCTATGGTTAGGTTTACCTTAATACTTTTGTTGTAGTTGCGGATGCTTGCAATAGAGGTTAATCATAAGTGGGATGTTTGTCCAAGTAAGGGCAGCACCCAAGCACCGGTCCACCCACATATCAAATTATCAAAGTACCGAACGCGAATCATATGAACGTGATGAAAACTAGCTTGACGATAATTCCCATGTGTCCTCGGGAGCGCTTTCTTCTATATAAGAGTTTGTCCAGGCTTGTCCTTTGCTACAAAAAGGATTGGGCCACCTTGCTGCACTTTATTTACTTTTGTTACTTGTTGCTCGTTACAAATTATCTTATCACAAAACTATCTATTACCTACAATTTCAGTGCTTGCAGAGAATACCTTGCTGAAAACGCTTATCATTTCCTTCTGCTCCTTGTTGGGTTCGACACTCTTACTTATCGAAAGGACTACGATAGATCCCCTATACTTGTGGGTCATCAAGACTCTTTTCTGGCGCCGTTGCCGGGGAGTGAAGCGCCTTTGGTAGGTGGAATTTGGTAAGGAAAAATTTATATAGTGTGCTGAAATTTACTGTCACTTGTTACTATGGAAAGTAATCCTCTGAGGGGCTTGTTCGGGGTATCTTCACCGACCAGTAGAGCAAAGAGTTGCTCCTCAACCTAGCAACCTACTGAAAATGAAAATGTCTACTTTGAAATTCCTTCGGGTATGATAGAAAAACTGCTAGCTAATCCTTTTGCAGGAGATGGAACATTACATCCTGATGAGCACCTAATATATGTGGATGAAGTTTGTGGATTATTTAAGCTTGCAGGTATGCCCGATGATGTTATCAAGAAGAAGGTCTTCCCTTTATCTTTGAAGGGAGATGCATTGACATGGTATAGGCTATGTGATGATATGGGATCATGGAACTACAAACGATTGAAATTGGAATTTCATCAGAAGTTTTATCCTATGCATCTTGTTCATCGTGATCGCAATTATATATATAATTTTTGGCCTCGCGAAGGAGAAAGCATCGCTCAAGCTTGGGGGAGGCTTAAATCAATGTTATATTCATGCCCCAATCATGAGCTCTCAAGAGAAATGATTATTCAAAAAATTTTATGCTCGGCTTTCTGATAACAATCGCACCATGCTCGATACTTCTTGTGCTGGCTCTTTTATGATGAAGACTATTGAATTCAAATGGGATTTATTGGAAAGAATTAAACGCAACTCTGAAGATTGGGATCTCGACGAAGGTAAGAAGTCAGGTATGACACCTCAGTTTGATTGTGTTAAATCTTTTATGGATACCAATGTTTTCCGTAAATTTAGCACTAAATATGGACTTGACTCTGAGATAGTAGCTTCTTTCTGTGAATCTTTTGCTACTCATGTTGATCTCCCTAAGGAGAAGTGGTTTAAATATCATCCTCCCATAGAAGTAAAAGTAGCTGCACCTATTAAAGTTGAAGAAAAGACTATCACTTATAATGATCCTATTGTTCCTACTGCTTATGTTGAGAAACCACCTTTTCCTGTTAGGATAAAAGATCATGCTAAAGCTTCAACTGTGGTTCGTAAAAGCAATATTAGAACCTATACACCTCCTGAGCAAGTTAAAGTTGAACCTAATATTGCTATTGTTAAGGATCTCTTGGCTGATAATATTGATGGGCATGTTATTTATTTCTGTGATGAAACTGCTAGAATTGCTAAACCTTGTGCTAAAGATAAACATAGACCTGTGGTAGGCATGCATTTCTGTTAAAATAGGAGATCATTGTTATCATGGCTTGTGTGATATGGGTGCAGTGCTAGTGCAATACCTATTGACTTATACAAGAAATTATGCATGATATTGCACCTGCTGAGTTAGAAGATATTGATGTCACAATTAAACTTGCCAATAGAGATACTATTTCACCAATTGGGATTGTTAGAGATGTTGAAGTCTTGTGTGGGAAAACTAAATATCCTGCTGATTTTCTTGTTCTTGGTTCCCCACAAGATAGCTTTTGTCCCATTATATTTGGTAGACCCTTCTTAAACACTGTTAATGCTAGGATAGACTGCAAAAAGGATGTTGTTACTATTGGTTTAGGTGATATGTCTCATGAGTTCAACTTTTCTAAATTTGTAGACAACACCGTGAAGAGGAATTGCCTAGTAAAGATGAAATTATTGGTCTTGCTTCTATTGACGTACCTCCTAGTGATCCTTTAGAACAATATTTTCTAGACCATGAAAATGATATGTTTATGAATGAAAGACGAGAAATAGATGAAGTGTTCTTTAAACAGGGACCTATTCTGAAACACAACTTGCCTCTTGAAATCTTAGGGGATCCTCCTCCACCCAAGGGTGATCTCGTGTTTGAGCTTAAACCATTTCCTGATACTCTTAAATATGCTTATCTTGATGAAAAGAAGATATGTCATGTTATTGTTAGTGCTAACCTTTCAGAGAAGGAGGAAGAAAAAATATTGAAAACTCTGAAGAAGCACCATGCTACTATTGGATATACTCTTGATGATCTTAAGGGCATTAGTCCCACTCTATGTCAACACAAAATAAATTTGGAGAAAGATGCCAAACCGGTTATTGATCACCAACGACGACTGAATCCTAATATGAAAGAAGTGGTAAGAAAAGAAATACTAAAGCTCTGAGGCAGGTATTGTTGGGGAACGTAGTAATTTCAAAAATTTCCTACGCACACGCAAGATCATGGTGATGCATAGCAACGAGAGGGGAGAGTGTTGTCTACGTACCCTCGTAGACCGTTCACGGAAGCGTTATATCAACGCGGTTGATGTAGTCGTACGTCTTCACGTCCGACCGATCCAAGTACCGAAAGCACGGCACCTCCGAGTTCTGCACACGTTCGGCTCGGTGACGTCCTCGCCTTCTCGATCCAGCAAGAGGGGCGAAGTAGTAGATGAGTTCCGGCAGCACGACGGCGTGGTGACGGTGTTGGTGAAGAACAATCTCCGCAGGGCTTCGCCTAAGCACTATGAAAACTATGACGGAGGATAAACTAGAGGGGACGGGGTTGCCGGCACACGGCTTGGTGTTTCTTGATGTGTCTTGGGTGCTAGCCCTACCCCTCTATTTATATGTTGAGCCTTGGGGTCGAAACTTGGAGTAAAAGCCTCCACAAAGTCGGTTTCACCCGAAAGGCAAGAGTCCTTCTCGGACTCCAGGGCCAGACGCCAGGGTTCCCGCGTCTGGACCCAGACGCCAGGGACCCTGGCGTCTGGCCCCTGGACTCCGCAAAACTTCCTTTTGCGCTTTCCAAAAACCTTGTGGGCTTTCCCCTTTGGCCCAAATAAAGTGTTCTCGTACCCAAACATTTCGGGAAACATCCGGAACCCCTTCCGGTGATTTCCGGAACCCTTCCGGTGACCAAACACTATTATCCCATATATCAAACTTTATCTCCGGACCATTCCGGAGTTCCTCGTCATGTCCGTGATCTCATCCCGGACTCCGAACAACATTCGGTCATCAACATACATAACTCATATAGTACTATATCGTCAACGAACGTTAAGCGTGCGGACCCTACGGGTTCGAGAACTATGTAGACATGACCGAGACACCTCTCTGGTCAATAACCAATAGCGGGACCTGGATGCCCATATTGGCTCCTACATATTCTACAAAGATCTTTATCGGTCAGACCGCATAACAACATACGTTGTTCCCTTTGTCATCGGTATGTTACTTGCCCGAGATTCGATCGTCGGTATCTCAATACCTAGTTCAATCTCGTTACCGGCAAGTCTCTTTACTCGTTCCGTAATACATCATCCCGCAACTAACTCATTAGTTGCAATGCTTGCAAGGCTTATGATGTGCATTACCGAGAGGGCCCAGAGATACCTCTCCGACAATCGGAGTGACAAATCCTAATCTCGAAATACGCCAACCCAACAATACCTTTGGAGACACCTGTAGAGCACCTTTATAATCACCCAGTTATGTTGTTGACGTTTGGTAGCACACAAAGTGTTCCTCCGGTAAACGGGAGTTGCATAATCTCATAGTCATAGGAACATGTATAAGTCATGAAGAAAGCAATAGCAACATACTAAACGATCAAGTGCTAAGCTAACAGAATGGGTCAAGTCAATCACATCATTCTCCTAATGATGTGATCCCGTTAATCAAATGACAACTCTTTCTATGGCTAGGAAACATAACCATCTTTGATCAACGAGCTAGTCAAGTAGAGGCATACTAGTGACACTCTGTTTGTCTATGTATTCACACATGTATCATGTTTCCGGTTAATACAATTCTAGCATGAATAATAAACATTTATCATGATATAAGGAAATAAATAATAACTTTATTATTGCCTCTAGGGCATATTTCCTTCAGTCTCCCACTTGCACTAGAGTCAATAATCTAGTTCACATCGCCATGTGATTTAACACCAATAGTTCACATCACCATGTGATTAACACCCATAGTTCACATCGTCATGTGACCAACACCCAAAGGGTTTACTAGAGTCAATAATCTAGTTCACATCGCTATGTGATTAACACCCAAAGAGTACTAAGGTGTGATCATGTTTTGCTTGTGAGAGAAGTTTAGTCAACGGGTCTGCCACATTCAGATTTATGTATTTTGCAAATTTCTATGTCAACAATGCTCTGCACGGAGCTACTCTAGCTAATTGCTCCCACTTTCAATATGTATCCAGATTGAGACTTTGAGTCATCTGGATCAGTGTCAAAACTTGCATCGACGTAACCCTTTACGACGAACCTTTTGTCACCTCCATAATCGAGAAACATATCCTTATTCCACTAAGGATAATTTTGACCAATGTCCAGTGATCTACTCCTAGATCACTATTGTACTCCCTTGCCAAACTCAGGGCAGGGTATACAATAGGTCTGGTACACAGCATGGCATACTTTATAGAACCTATGGCTGAGGCATAGGGAATGACTTTCATTCTCTCTCTATCTTCTGCCGTGGTCGGGTTTGAGTCTTACTCAACTTCACACCTTGTAACACAGCAAGAACTCCTTCTTTGACTGTTCCATTTTGAACTACTTCAAAATCTTGTCAAGGTATGTACTCATTGAAAAACTTATCAAGCGTCTTGATCTATCTCTATAGATCTTGATGCTCAATATGTAAGCAGCTTCACCGAGGTCTTTCTTTGAAAAAACTCCTTTCAAACACTCCTTTATGCTTTGCAGAATAATTCTACATTATCTCCGATCAACAATATGTCATTCACATATACTTATCAGAAATGCTGTAGTGCTCCCACTCACTTTCTTGTAAATACAGGCTTCACTGCAAGTCTGTATAAAACTATATGCTTTGATCAACTTATCAAAGTATATTCCAACTCCGAGATGCTTGCACCAGTCCATAGATGGATCGCTGGAGCTTGCATATTTTGTTAGCACCTTTAGGATTGACAAAACCTTCTGGTTGCATCATATACAACTCTTCTTTAATAAATCCATTAAGGAATGTAGTTTTGTTTATCCATTTGCCAGATTTCATAAAATGTGGCAATTGCTAACATGATTCGGACAGACTTAAGCATAGATACGAGTGAGAAACTCTCATCGTAGTCAACACCTTGAACTTGTCGAAAACCTTTTTGCGACAATTCTAGCTTTGTAGATAGTAACACTACTATCAGCGTCCGTCTTCCTCTTGAAGATCCATTTAATCTCAATGGCTCGCCGATCAATGGGCAAGTCAATCAAAGTCCATACTTTGTTCTCATACATGGATCTCATCTCAGATTTCATGGCCTCAAGCCATTTCGCGGAATCTGGGCTCATCATCGCTTCCTCATAGTTCGTAGGCTCGTCATGGTCAAGTAACATGACCTCCAGAACAGGATTACCGTACCACTCTGGTGCGGATCTCACTCTGCTACCTACGAGGTTCGGTAGTAACTTGATCTGAAGTTACATGATCATCATCATTAGCTTCCTCACTAATTGGTGTAGTAGTCACAGGAACAGATTTCTGTGATGAACTACTTTCCAATAAGGGAGCAGGTACAAGTTACCTCATCAAGTTCTACTTTCCTCCCACTCACTTCTTTCGAGAGAAACTCCTTCTCTAGAAAGGATCCATTCTCAGCAATGAATATCTTGCCTTCGGATCTGTGATAGAAGGTGTACCCAACATTTTCTTTGGGTATCCTATGAAGACGCACTTCTCCGATTTGGGTTTGATCTTATCAGGTTGAAACTTTTTCACATAAGCATTGCAACCTCAAACTTTAAGAAACGACAGCTTAGGTTTCTTGCCAAACCATAGTTCATACGGTGTCGTCTCAACAGATTTAGATGGTGCCCTATTTAACGTGAATGTAGCTGTCTCTAATGCATAACCCCAAACGATAGTGGTAAATCGGTAAGAGACATCATAGATCGCACCATATCTAATAAAGTACGGTTACGATGTTCGGACACACCATTACACTGTGGTGTTCCAGGTGGCGTGAGTAGTGAAACTATTTCACATTGTTTTAACTGAAGGCCAAACTCGTAACTCAAATATTTTACTTCTGCGATCATATCGTAGAAACTTTTATTTTTGTTACGATGATTCTCCACTTCACTCTGAAATTCTTTGAACTTTTCAAATGTTTCAGACTTGTGTTTCATCAAGTAGATATACTCATATCTGCTCAAATCATCTGTGAAGATCAGAAAATAATGATACCTGCCGCGAGCCTCAATATTCATCGGACCACATACATCAGTATGTATGATTTCCAACAAATCTGTTGCTCGCTCCATTGTTCCGGAGAACGGAGTCTTAGTCATCTTGCCCATGAGGCATGGTTCGCAAGCATCAACTGATTCATAATCAAGTGATTCCAAAAGCCCATCAGCATGGATTTTCTTCATGCGCTTTACACCAATATGACCTAAACGGCAGTGCCACAAATAAGTTGCACTATCATTATTAACTTTGCATCTTTTGGCTTCAATATTATGAAAATGTGTATCACCACGATCGAGATCCAACAAACCATTTTCATTGGGTGTATGACCATAGAAGGTTTTATTCATGTAAACAGAACAACAATTATTCTCTAACTTACATGAATAACTGTATTGCAATAAACATGATCCAATCATATTCATGCTCAACGCAAACACTAAATAACATTTATTTTAGGTTTAACACTAATCCCGAAAGTATAGGGAGTGTGCGATGATGATCATATCAATCTTGGAACCATTTCCAATACACATCGTCACTTCACCCTTAACTAGTCTCTGTTCATTCTGCAACTCCCGTTTCGAGTTACTATTCTTAGCAACTGAACTAGTATCAAATACTGAGGGGTTGCTATAAACACTAGTAAAGTACACATCAATAACATGTATATCAAATATACCTATGTTCACTTTGCCATCCTTCTTATCCGCCAATTACTTGGGGTAGTTCCGCTTCTAGTGACCAGTCCCTTTGCAGTAGAAGCACTCAGTTTCAGGCTTAGGTCCAGACTTGGGTTTTTTCACTTGAGCAGCAACTTGCTTGTCGTTCTTCTTGAAGTTCCCCTTTCTTCCCTTTGTCCCTTTACTTGAAACTAGTGGTTTTGTTTACTGTCGGTGTCAAAACCGGCGGATCTCGGGTAGGGGGTCCCGAACTGTGCATCTAAGGCGGATGGTAACAGGAGGCAGGGACACGATGTTTTACCCAGGTTCGGGCCCTCTTGATGGAGGTAAAACCCTACGTCCTGCTTGATTAATATTGATGATATGGGTAGTACAAGAGTAGATCTACCACGAGATCAGAGAGGCTAAACCCTAGAAGCTAGCCTATGGTATGATTGTATGTTGTCCTACGGACTAAAACCCTCCGGTTTATATAGACACCGGAGAGGGCTAGGGTTACACAAGGTCGGTTACAAAGGAGGAGATATGCATATCCGTATTGCCTAGCTTGCCTTCCACGCCAAGTAGAGTCCCATCCGGACACGAGACGAAGTCTTCAATCTTGTATCTTCATAGTCTAACAGTCCGGCCAAAGAATATAGTCCGGCTGTCCGGAGACCCCCTAATCCAGGACTCCCTCAGTAGCCCCTGAACCAGGCTTCAATGCCGATGAGTCCGGCGCGCAGTATTGTCTTCGGCATTGCAAGGCGGGTTCCTCCTCCGAATACATCACGGAAGAATTTGAATATAAGGATAGTGTCCGACCCTGCAAAATAAGTTCCACATACCACCGTAGAGAGAATAATATTTCCACAAATCTAATTTGCTGACTTGTTTTGGCAACACGACATTGTGCCATGGCCCGGTGATTATTCGAACCGTTTCCTTTAACTAGCCCCGCACATAACGCGAGGCAGTTTTTTGACACGTCTTGTCAAAGCAGAGATCGTGTCCCCTATTACGGGATTCTCATCAATACGGTCGTGGGTAACCCAACCGTGTCTAGGACTCCTAGATTATAGGCAAGTCCCAAACGGCTACGGAGAGGACGCTTGATATTCACCCTCTTTATAAAGGGACAAGGCTTTTACTTTTTTCCCTCCCGTGCTCAATCGAATCCTTCCCCCGCCTCGAGTTCTAACACCCAAAGCCCAGGTCAGGTGCTCCGGATCTTCAATCATGTCCGGATCTAGCCTTCAAGGCCGATGGATGCCCTCCTCCGTTACGGAAGAAGACATCAAGAAGTTGAGGGAGGCCAGATACCTGACCGCCGAGGTTTCGCATCGGCTGCCTGCCCGAGGGCAGGTCGTCCCTACTCCTGAACCCAACGAAGACGTTCGTGTTCATCTCCCACTTCCTCCGAGGTCTAGGCCTCACTCTGGATCCCTTCGTTAGGGGGTTTGATGTTTTATTACGGGCTAGATTTCCACGATCTAGCCCCGGACTCCTTTCTCCACATCTCGGCATTTATTGTCGTATGTGAGGCCTTCCTCCGCATTACCCCTCACTTCGGCCTGTGGCTCAAGACCTTGATGACGTGAAGCCGAAGATGGTCGAGGGGCAGCATGTGCGTGCGGAGGCGCATTAATAAGCAAGATCGCTGGAGCTCCATGGCCAAAGGGTTCCTTTCCAGAGGTGTCCGGATTATGGCAACGGGAGTGGTTTTACATCACAGCTCCCAGAAGTGCCAAGTGGGCGGCTGCCCCTGCTTTCCGCTCAGGCCCTCCACCACAACTGATGTCATGGATTAGCAGAGGGCTGAGCTGGGGTCCAGCCAAGGACGTGCCTGTACTGCAGAGCCGCATTCAAGATCTCTTCGAAGGAGATTTTAGTTTGATTATGGTGAATGCAAGTCATGCTGGTTCGACGAATCCAGCCATGCAAACGCCGGCCCCTCGCATGTGGGAGTTCAACCCAGAAGGACGCGCGCTATTCAGAATTTCCTCGGCCTGACGAGAGATGTATAAATCATTCTTCGGACCCAGATAGAGTGTCCGGACACTACCGAGGACGTGGGCCTGAGCAGCAACCGCACCGCCGACCAAGTAAGTTATCCTCTAGCCGAACACACCGTCTTTCATTTATCATGACGTCATTCTGAGAAATCGCTCTTTGACCAGGACTGGATAACAAAGGCGAAGATGATCCGGTGTTCGGCCCCCCTTCCGGAAGGCTTGGAGAATCCGGTGCTGGAAAAGATGCTCGAGCTAGCACCTTGCCCGGAGCCCTCACAGGAAGATAAAGGGGGGAATAAAGGAGGGCGAAAGCGGGCCTCCACCGCTACCCATTCCGACCGAGGGAACGGGCGCCTCCGTGAGGGAGGATAACCAAGGGGAGGAATCTGCATTCTCTCACCCCGGGGAAGGAAGAGGACTACCCTGAAGATCCGGAAACCAAGGTTTCCAAACGGGAGAAGAAAGTCTCCACCAGAGGGTCCTGCCTTGGAGGGTGCTCTTGCCGCACAAAGTCCGCGCGGGGATCTGCCCTCTAATGAGCTGTAAGTAATCAAAAAGTACTTTAATAGTGAAGATATACTACTTCACTCTGAGGAAAATAACCGAAGCATTTATCTTGCAGTTCGGATCTTAGCCCTTCTCAGCAGAGCTCGTCTTCGGGGGATCTTCTTCCGGAGATGATGGAGAGCGAAACGCCTCCCCCGGACTCCCCGCTCAAGAAGCGGGCGACCTTGAAGTGTCGTCACGGAGGGCCTCTCCGGATCCGGTGAGGCCAGAAGATAATCCTATAGTCACCCGAAGTCCCCAGCGTCCGGCTCTTGAAGAGAGCAAACAAAAGAGTCCGGCACCGTCTGGTATGCGGTCGGACGTACTGAGGGAGCTGTTGGAGCGAGCGGCCATCTCAGAAGAACACCGTACGTTAATGGGTACGGTGATGGAAAGAATTTTGTCCGCCGAAAGCGGATTGCATGAAGCCTTTATGAGTCTACTGACAGGCTTTGAGGTATGTGATACTTTTTGATAGTACCGCACATTTTTAGGTGTGCCCTGTGTAGATAGTAGCCCCTGAGACTCTGGTTGTCGTAGAACGGCGGCGAATAGAGGATCGTAGTCCCAGGTAATAACCAAACCGCCTTTATGTGCAGGTGGTGGAAGCTCCGTGGCTAGCCGGACTAATGAGTTTGCCGAACTAAAGCGGCAACTGGATGCGGCAGATGCCGACATCGAGCTTGTTAACAAGCGGCTTGACGAGGCACAGGGTAAGTAATGTTTTCTGGTGAATGTCACATAGTAAGAGCAGCATGATGCCAGTATCTTTAATATGTTGTGACTGCAGATGGAGCTGCCACCGTGGAGACCCTTCGGGCGGAACTTGCCCGAGCCAAAGAACAAGCAAGGAGTAGTAATGCGGCTGCTTTGAAGGCGGCCGAAGAGTTGAGAGCCGAGAAGGCCGCGCATTGAGAGCAAAGAGAAAATGGCCAAGATGGCTGTAAAGTTAAAAGACACTGCCGACCGTTGCCAGTTCCTTGAAGAAGAAAACCGAGTGAAGGCGACGGACCTTGAAAAGGCCACGATGCAACCAAAGACACCCGCTCTGCTATGAGAGCGAAGAAGGAGGAGCTGCGTGAAGCCGGGGATATTGCGGCTGGGAAGCCCTTCATGCTGCGGAGGAAGTTCGGAGATCCACGGTATGCCCCTCTGGATCGGCTGTGGAGTTCGGCAGACGCATATATGGACTTGGCGGCGAGCTGCCGATGCGCCAAATACTTCCAAGGTCAAACAGATCGTGAAGTGGACAAGCTGTTCTGGTCGCAATTCAACGTTCCAGAGCGTCCGCTTCCATTGACTGATCAGCTAGCCGAATGGGCCGAACTATAGGTTGTCCGGACTCGCCATGAGGTCTGTCGTGGATCAGCTGTGGCCGGAAAAGCCGAAGCCGAACAGCTATTTCAGCTTAGTGCAGCAGTTCCTTGGTGCGGTGCCGCGCATCAATGCGATGAAGAGGTCGGCGTGCATAGAAGGCTCGCGGATGGCCCTTGCCCGTGTTAAAGCATACTGGGCGGAGATGGATGCTACCACTGTTGCGGCGCAGGGTTCGGCCATAGGCCGAGTGGCTGCCGAGCACTATTTCGAAGAGGTTCTCGAGGGTGCTCGTTTGATAGAGGCCCAGTGCTCGAAGAATATTATGTTTGAGTGACATGTATTCCCATTGTAAACACAATGTTTTTATGAAATTTATTAAGGCTGTGTTTATACTTTTGCCTGAAAGTAATATGATGCCTCCTGTGCGGCCGTTTATGTATACATGTGTATAACCTGAAAGATTGCAGTCGTCGGCTTCAGCCCCCACGCATATAATGCGGAGGTGTTCGCAGAAGACGCGTGTTCACACTTAACCCAACGTCTTGGTCCTATTAAGGAGGTGATAGCGCAGCGAACGAGGCAACCGGACTATAATGCTTTAACACTTTCACTTAGCCATAGGAGTTTGACGGTGGGGCTACTATATAGCCCCTGGTGGCTCCGCACTCTCCCGAATTCGGGGTGCGTACATGCCTGGCCGAAACGGCCCTTCGTTAAGGCGGAGGAATTCTAACATTTCGATAGGTCATCGAGTGGTTGACCAGTCTCACGCTATATCATGACAGTCAGTTTTCGGCTTTCTCTACTGAGGTGCTCGTCCGGATGAACCGGGCACAATCGCAGTAGTTCTCCTGGTGCTACCTTAGCCGATAGAAGCGGAACGTAAGGCACCAAAACATAGGAGCCGGGCAAACCCAACATTTGACCAAAGACATGATTCGGAGCTGATGCATATAAGGCCAAACTCGCGACGCCGAACACTCCCTAAGGTATTCGGTCTTTATGGTATAAACCGGGCCTAAATAGTGCCCTTTGTAAGAAGCCCCTGGTGTCCAGGTACGTGCATTATTCTGACGTGGCCACATGCCAAGACGCCAGCATCCTTCTCAATTGTACTGAGAATCCGAGGGATGTGTATCAACAAGAGACAGTAAAAAAGGTTGACGCAGGGTCTTAATCTAAAAAGAATCCTTGGGACGGGTCCCTGCTGCACGTCTGTGCTGTGTCTCCGTTGTGCCGTATCCTGGATGGGTGTAGCACGGTGGTCATCTGTAAAAGAGAGGAACTTAGGTGAAAAGTTGTCGTGCAAAAAGGTAGGTTTTAAAGAAACCATGTAAATTTCAAGATGAGTAAAAATTGCCACTTGTCTGCGCGCGTTGAGCCCCTTGTGTTTATGATAGGGGTGTGGCCATCAAACCTGTATGAATTTCATATAGCTGCGCCGGACTCGTCTAACCGTGTCCGTGGTCTTGACGACCTATCGAATACTTTAGTTGGTGAGGCCGTTTTAGTGTGCGGCTGCCGCGGCAGCCGCACCCTCCTTCGGCGCGCAGGGATCGCTCAATATTTCCATTTACTGTAATGATGCCACGTGGACCGGGCATCTTAAGCGTGAGGGAAGCGTAATGCGGTATTGCATTAAAGCGAGCGAAAGCTTCGCGTCCAAGTAGTGCTTGATAGCCACTTTGGAACGGAGCAATGTGGAAGGTTAAATTTTCGCTACGGAAGTTATCGGGGAAGCCGAATATAACTTCTAGTAGCAGGGAGCCCGTGCAATGAGCCCCTGGGCCTGGCGTTACTCCTTTAACGGTAGTATTGCTGAGGCAAATTTTCGTTGGGTCTATCCCCATTTTGCGGATTGTGTCCTGATATATCAGGTTTAGACTGCTGCCACCGTCCATCAGGACTCGTGTGAAGTGGTATCCGTCAATTATTGGGTCTAATACCAAGGCAGCCCATCCTGCACGCCGGATACTTGCTGAGTAATCCGATGGTCAAAAGTGATCGGTTGAAACGACCAGTGGCAGGACTCCGCGGTGATAGGCCCTTGGGCATATTTATCTGGGAGTGCCGCTTTGTTTCTCCCCTTGATCACGTGTAACACGTTTACTGTTTTGACTTCTGGTGGAAATTTCTTTTGTTCCCCAGTGTCTTGCTTGAGAGGCTCATCCTCGTCTTCGCTTGGTGTATCCTCCCCCTTGTGTACGGCGTTGAGCTTGCCGGACTGCTTGAAGACCCAACATTCTCTGTGGGTATGATTAGCGGGTTTACCAGGGGTGCTATGGATCTGACATATTTGGTCCAGAATTTTGTTTAGGCTGGACAGTTCATCTCTGGCGCCTTTAGAGGGCGGCTTTTGCTGACCTGGCCGAGAGCTTCTGAATCCGGCGTTTACCGTCGTGCTCTTCGGGTTGTCTTCTTTATTCCGACGCTTATTATCTTTTGCTA
>NC_053028.1:288362686-288373563 GCF_003073215.2 Triticum urartu
GAATTTTTGGGGGTTCCAGATCTTGCGCTAGCTACAGATTACTACAGACTGTTCTGTTTTTGACAGATTCTGTTTTTCGTGTGTTGTTTGCTTATTTTGATGAATCTATGGCTAGTAAAATAGTTTATAATCCATAGAGAAGTTGGAATACAGTAGGTTTAACACCAATATAAATAAATATGAGTTCATTACAGTACCTTGAAGTGGTCTTTTGTTTTCTTTCGCTAACGGAGCTCACGAGTTTTCTACTTTAAGTTTTGTGTTGTGAAGTTTTCAAGTTTTGGGTGAATTCTTTTGATGGATTATGGAACAAGGAGTGGCAAGATCCTAAGCTTGGGGATGCCCATGGCACCCCCAAGATAATCCAAGGACACCAAAAAGTCAAAGCTTGGGGATGCCCCGGAAGGCATCCCCTCTTTCGTCCACTTCCATCGGTAATTTACTTGGAGCTATATTTTTATTCACCAACATGATATGTGTTTTGCTTGGAGCGTCTTGTATTATTTGTGTCTTTGTGTTAGTATGCCACAATCATCCTTGCTGTACACACCTTTTGAGAGAGCCATACATGAATTAAAATTTGATAGAATACTCTATGTGCTTCACTTATATCTTTTGAGCGTTATAATTTTGCTCTATGTGCTTCACTTAGATCTTTTAGAGCACGGTGGTGGATTTGTTTTAAAGAAACTATTGATCTCTCATGCTTCACTTAAATTATTTTGAGAGTCTCTTAATAGCATGGTAATTTGCTTAATAATAATATGCTTGGTATTCAAGATTTGTGAAACTTTCTTTTGAGTGTGTTGAATACTAAGAAAAGATTGAAGCATGATAATTGTTTTGAGATATGGAGGTGATAATATTAGAGTCATGCTAGTTGAGTAGTTGTGAATTTAAAGAATACTTGTGTTAAAGTTTGTGATTCCCGTAGCATGCACGTATGGTGAACCGTTATGTGATGAAGTCGGAGCATGATTTATTATTGTTGTCTTCCTTATGAGTGGCGGTCCGGGGACGAGCGATGGTCTTTTCCTACCATATCCCCTAGGAGCATGCGCGTAATACTTTGCTTTGATAACTTCTAGATTTTTGCAATAAGTATATGAGTTCTTTATGACTAATGTTGAGTCCATGGATTATACGCACTCTCACCCTTCCACCTTTGCTAGCCTCTCTAATACCGCACACCTTTCGCCGGTATCATACACCCACCTTATACCTTCCTCAAAACAGCCACCATACCTACCTATCATGGCATTTCCATAGCCATTCTGAGATATATTGCCATCCAACTTTCCACCGTTCCGTTTATCATGACACATTCATCATTGTCACATTGCATATCCCGGTACACCGCCAGAGGCATTCATATAGAGTCATATTTTGTTCTAAGTATCAAGTTGTAATTGTTGAGTTGTAATAAAAAATAAAAGTGTGATGATCATCATTTTTAGAGCATTGTCCCAAGTGAGGAAAGAATGATGGAGACTATGATTCCCCCATAAGTCGGGATGAGACTCCGGATGAAAAATAAAAAAAAAGAGGCCAAAAAAGCCCAAATAAAAAGAGGCCATAAAAAAGAGAAAAGGCCCAAATAAAAAAAAATAAAATAAAAATGAGAGAAAAAGAGAGAAGGGACAATGTTACTATCCTTTTACCACACTTGTGCTTCAAAGTAGCACCATGATCTTCATAGTAGAGAGTCTCTCATGTTATCACTTTCATATACTAGTGGGAATCTTTCATTATAGAACTTGGCTTGTATATTCCAATGATGGGCTTCCTCAAATTGCCCTAGGTCTTCATGAGCAAGCAAGTTGGATGCACACCCACTTAGTTTCTTTTTGAGCTTTCATATACTTATAGCTCTAGTGCATCAGTTGCATGGCAATCCCTACTCACTCACATTGATATCTATTGATGGGCATCTCCATAGCCCGTTGATACGCCTAGTTGATGTGAGACTATCTTCTCCCTTTTTGTCTTCTCCACAACCACCATTCTATTCCACCTATAGTGCTATATCCATGGCTCACGCTCATGTATTGCGTGAAGATTGAAAAAGTTTTGAAAAAGTTAGAGTATGAAACAATTGCTTGGCTTGTCATCGGGGTTGTGCATGATTTAAATACTTTGTGTGGTGAAGATGGAGCATAGCCAACTATATGATTTTGTAGGGATAACTTTCTTTGGCCATGTTATTTTGAGAAGACATAATTGCTTTGTTAGTATGCTTGAAGTATTATTATTTTTATGTCAATATAAACTTTTGTCTTGAATCTTTCGAATCTGAATATTCATATCACACTTAAGAAGATTTGCATTGAAATTATGCCAAGTAGCACTCCGCATCAAAAATTCTCTTTTTATCATTTACCTACTCGAGGACGAGCAGGAATTAAGCTTGGGGATGCTTGATACGTCTCCAACGTATCTATAATTTTTGATTGCTCCATGCTATGTTATCTACTGTTTTGGGCAATGTTGGGCTTTATTATCCACTTTTATATTATTTTTGGACTAACCTATTAACGGAGGCCCAAGCCCAGAATTGCTGTTTTTTGCCTATTTCAGTGTTCGAAGAAAAGGAATATCAAACGGAGTCGAAACGGAATGAAACCTTCGGGAACGTGATTTTCTCAACCGAACGTGATCCAGGAGACTTGGACCCTACGCCAAGGCATAGAGAGGCGTCACGAGGGTGGGGGCGCCCCCCTAGGGCGCGCCCCTGCCTCGTGGGCCCCTCGGAGCTCCACCGACGTACTCCTTCCTCCTATATATACCTACTATTGGGGAACGTAGTAATTTCAAAAAATTTCCTACGCACACGCAAGATCATGGTGATGCATAGCAACGAGAGGGGAGAGTGTGATCTACGTACCCTTGTAGACGACAGCGGAAGCGTTATGCAACGGTTGATGTAGTCGTACGTCTTCACGGCCCGACCGATCAAGCACCGAAACTACGGCACCTCCGAGTTCTAGCACACGTTCAGCTCGATGACGATCCCCGGACTCCGATCCAGCAAAGTGTCGGGGAAGAGTTCCGTCAGCACGACGGCGTGGTGACGATCTTGATGTACTACCGTCGCAGGGCTTCGCCTAAGCACCGCTACAATATTATCGAGGATTATGGTGGAAGGGGGCACCGCACACGGCTAAGAATATGATCACGTGGATCAACTTGTGTGTCTAGGGGTGCCCCCTGCCCCCGTATATAAAGGAGCAAGGGGAGGAGGCCGGCCGGCCCCTATGGCGCGCCAAGGAGGAGTCCTCCTCCTAGTAGGAGTAGGACTCCTACTAGGAGGGGGAAAGAAGTGGGGAGGGAGAAGGGAAGGGGGGAGCCGCCCCCCTCTCCTAGCCCAATTCGGACCAGGGGGGAGGAGGCGTGCGGCCCACCTTTGGCTGCCCCTCTCTCTCTCCACTAAGGCCCATATGGCCCATTACTTCTCCCGGGGGGGTTCCGGTAACCCTCCGGCTCTCCGGTTTTCTCCGAAATCACCCGGAACACTTCCGGTGTCCGAATATAGCCGTCCAATATATCAATCTTTATGTCTCGACCATCTCGAGACTCCTCGTCATGTCCGTGATCACATCCGGGACTCCGAACTAACTTCGGTACATCAAAACTTATAAACTCATAATATAACTGTCATCGAAACCTTAAGCGTGCGGACCCTACGGGTTCGAGAACAATGTAGACATGACCGAGACACGTCTCTGGTCAATAACCAATAGCGGAACCTAGATGCTCATATTGGCTCCTACATATTCTATGAAGATCTTTATCGGTCAGACCGCATAACAACATACGTTGTTCCCTTTGTCATCGGTATGTACTGAAAGTGCAACTATCCCTAGGTGGTTTTGGTAATTCATAACAACATATAGCTCATGAGCTAATGCTATTCCAAGATGATTATTTCAGGAAAGCTCAATGATTGGCATGGCATGGATGTGAAAGTGGAACCCTCAAAATGCTAAGGACAAAGGATTGGCTCAAGCTCAAAAGCTCAAGACTCTTCATTTTACATTTTAGTGATCCAAGATCACATTGAGTCTTTAGGAAAAGCCAATACTATCAAGGAGGGATGAGGTGTTGCTTAATGAGCCTCTTGCTTCATGTGCTTAGTGATATGCTCCAAAACCCTCAACTACTTCCCATATCCACATATGACCTAAACCCTAAGCCAAACTCGGTCCTACCGATTCTTCCTATCCGGCGCCACCGAGTTTCACTTGTCATAAGCCACTGCCAAACCCTAGCAATTCGGTTCTACCGATAGGGATCTCGGTCTCACCGAGATGGGATTGCAAACTCTCTGTTTCCCTTTCGTAACTTTTCGGTCTCACCGAAAGAGCGAATCGGTCCCACCGAGATTGCAATGTAAATTCAGTGTTTCCCCTTTGTAACTTTTCGGTCTCACCGAAAGAGCAAATCGGTCCCACCGAGTTTGCCTGACCAACTCTCTGGTTAGCTAATTACCAAATTCGGTCTCACCGAGTTTGTGTAATCGGTCTCACCGAGATTACGTTATGCCCAAACCCTAACCATATCGGTCCTACCGAGTTGCATGTCAGTCCCACCGAAAATCTCTAACGGTCACTAGGTTTACATTTTCGGTCCGACCGAGTTTGTTGATTCGGTCCCACCGAGATTGGAAAACTGTGTGTAACGGTTGGATTTTGTGTGGAGGCTATATATACCCCTCCACCTCCTCTTCATTCGAGAGAGAGCCATCAGAACACATACACCATTCCAACTCATATGTTCTGAGAGAGAACCACCTACTCATGTGTTGAGATCAAGATATTCCATTCCTACCATATGAATCTTGATCTCTAGCCTTCCCAAGTTGCTTTCCACTCAAATCTTCTTTCCACAATCCAAATCCTATGAGAGAGAGTTGAGTGTTGGGGAGACTATCATTTGAAGCACAAGAGCAAGGAGTTCATTACCTACACACCATTTGTTACTTCTTGGAGAGTGGTGTCTCCTAGATTGGCTAGGTGTCACTTGGGAGCCTCCGACAAGATTGTGGAGTTGAACCAAGAAGTTTGTAAGGGCAAGGAGATCGCCTACTTCGTAAGATCTACCGCTAGTGAGGCAAGTCCTGTGTGGGCGATGGCCATGGTGGGATAGACAAGGTTGCTTCTTCATGGACCCTTTGTGGGTGGTTGCTTTCGTGGACCCTTTGTGGGTGGAGCCCTTGTGGACTCGCGCAACCGTTACCCTTTGTGGGTGGAGCCCTCCGTGGACTCGCGCAACCGTTACCCTTTGTGGGTTGAAGTCTCCATCAACGTGGATGTAGGATAGCACCACCTATCCGAACCACGGGAAAAACATCCGTGTCTCCAATTGCGTTTGAATTCTCCAAACCCTTCCCTTTACATTCTTGCAAGTTGCATGCTTTACTTTCCGCTGCCAATATACTCTTTGCATGCTTGCTTGAATTGTGTGATGATTGCTTGACTTGTCCTAAATAGCTAAAATCTGCCAAGAACTAAAATTGGGAAAAGGTAAGTTTTTATTTGGTCAAGTAGTCTAATCACCCCCCTCTAGACATACTTTCGATCCTACAAGTGGTATCAGAGCTTTGGTCTCCATTTGCTTTGATCTCCATAGCTTTGGTGGTCATAGCCTTGGTTTCACAACCTAGGAGAGTATGGCGTCTAGCGAGGGAAATTACCACCGTAGAGGTCCCTACTTTGATGGTACTAATTTTGCTAGTTGGAAGCATAAAATGAAAATGCATATTCTTGGACATAACCCCGCCGTTTGGGCTATTGTGTGTGTTGGTTTGCAAGGTGACTTCTTTGATGGGAGAGAACCAAACCGTGAAGCTACCGCGGATGAGTTGAAGATGTTGCAATACAATGCTCAAGCTTGTGATATTCTCTTCAACGGATTGTGCCCCGAAGAATTCAACAAAATCAGCCGTCTTGAGAATGCGAAGGAAATTTGGGACACTTTGATTGATATGCACGAAGGTACCGACTCCGTCAAGGAATCCAAGTTGGATGTGCTTCAAAGCTCAACTTGACAAGTTCAAGATGAAGGATGGTGAAGGTGTCGCTGAAATGTACTCTAGGCTTGCTCTCATCACAAATGAGATTGCCGGCTTAGGAAGTGAAGAGATGACCGATAGATTCATCATCAAGAAGATTCCTAAGAGCCTTGGATGGAAAATATGATACCGTGTGCACATTGATCCAAATGATGCCCAATTACAAAGATCTCAAGCCAACGGAGGTGATTGGAAGAATTGTTGCTCATGAGATGTCACTTAAGGATAAAGAGGAACTTCACAACAAATCAAGTGGTGCCTATAAAGCCTCATGTGAAGCCCCTACATCATCAAGTGAGAAACAAACTTCAATGAAGAATTGAGCTTAATGGTGAAGAACTTCAACAAGTTCTACAAGAGTAGAAGCAAAGATAGAAGCTTCAAGTCAAGGTCCTACAATGACAAAAGATCTTCTAGTCGAGAGCGAAACTGCTACATTGTGGAAGACCCGGACACTATTCCAATGAGTGTACGGCTCCCTACAAGAGAAGAGAAGATTCTCCAAAAAGAAGAAGCAAAGAATCACCACCAAGAGAGAGAAGGAGTAGAGATGATCGTTATGAACGAAGATACTCACGGAGAAGCAAGGATTCGGAAAGGAAGGAAAAATCATCAAGGAGCTACACAAGACGAAGACATCAAGCTCATGTTGGTGAATGGGTATCCGGCTCCGACTCCGACAGCCACTCCGAGAGAAGTTATCACTCCGACTCCGAAGATACTCAAGATGAAGGTGTTGCCGGTCTAGCACTTGTGTCAACCAACTCCTACGACATATTTGACTCACCAAATGAAGGAATTGGAAGATGCTTCATGGCCAAAGGTCCTAAGGTAACACACCCCGAGTATGTTGATTTCAATAGTGATGAAGATGACTTGTTAGGTGATGATTTGCTTGTTGACAACTCTAGTGATGAATACTATGATGAAAGTCAATTAATCATGCTAATCAAGATAAAACGAATGACAATGATAAGGAGAAGATTGAGGCTCTAACTAAAGAACTAAACACTCTTAAGTTAGCTCATGAAACTATCTTCGAAGATCATCGAGAACTTTTAAGAGCTCATGAGAAATTACGCTTTGAAAAGCTCAATCTTGAGCAAGAGCATGAGTTCTTAAAAGCAATCAATGATGATCTCCGCAAGAAAAGTTCTTCTTACATTGCCAAGCGTTTACTCTTATCCACTTACATGCCTCAAGTCAAGTCTAGTAACAAGAACAAGAAAGATTCTTCCTCTAGTAGTAACAATGATCATGCTAAATCCAATATTGTTGCTTCTAGTAGTTCTCTTGATTCCACTAATGATTCTCTTAGCCAAGTTACACTTGAGCAAGAAAATAGCTTATTGAAGGGAATTATAGAGAAAGGAGTGTACAAAAGCCTTGCCGGGAGTAAGCAATTTGAGGAAATTGTGCGCAAGCAAGGAATGCACCGGAAGAATCAAGGTGTTGGTTTTGAACGAAAGTTCAATGCCAATGGAGTTGAGTGGGAAGAAGATCAATACCCCAAGACAAAGTTTGTTCCTCAACAAGAGAAGTATGATACTTCTTTCAAGGGGACACAAGCTCAAGATGATCTTCCACCACAAGACTACAAGCAAAAAGGCAAGGACAAGCTTCAAGAGGAAATTGATGCATTTGAAGAAGCTCCTAAGACCTTAGTCAAGTGGATTCCCAAGACTACTTCAAGTTCCACTTCATCAAGTACGACTACAACTCCAAGGATTCCCATCAAGATGGTGGATCCAAAAGAAGAAGAACTAGAGAGTTCTTGAGGGTGACTCCGCCAACATACTTCACTCTTATCATTTTGGCAAGAACAAGTGCAATCAACTTCCACATCTTGCACTAGTTCAAGGAGTCACAAACCCTCTTGTTGGTAAGACAAGGGACAAGGTAACCTAAAAGTTTTCATGGACATCATCTTTTGTGTGCATCACTCTATGTCTATGGATATCCTTGTTTGTTCCTTGTGGGACTAACCCATGTAGGTATTGAAAGTGCAATTCACTCAAATGGATAGCTCCAAGTGATCTACATCAACATTGAGCATCCACATCTTCAACATCTACATGAAGTCATCATCGACAAAACCCAAGGTTAGTTCATCCCTCTTAGGGGGGATATCACATCTAGGGGGAGCTTTACTCTAAGACTTGAGCTAAAGCAACTCTAAAGATGTGAACACAACAATGCTTTATGTAAAAGTGGTAACCCCACTTGAGCTTAAACGATGAGTATGACCTATGATCAAGTGCTCTCACTTGACTCCTAAGTCAATATACTCATATATAGATGACCTTGTCATCGCAAATTGCTTGATAGATGCTAGAATTGGTTGTGCATGCCTTGCCACATATTTCATTTGCCATCTTATTGTGTGAGCATGCTGGTTGCATATTTTACTCATTCGAGGACATCCACTTGTTGTTTTGATTTTGGTTTTATTTCTTTTTGCCAAGTGGATGGACAAGAATGCCTAAGAACCTCCTCTAGCTATCTATGCTTTTCTCGTCTCAAACTCTATTCATGCTGCATCACAAAATTTGATCAAGTCAGATTCGAACCACTCTGTGTGAGGAGCGCTCGGAGTCCCCGATTCGTCATAGACTTAAACTTCCAAAACCTCTTTATGATTCTCGGTCTGACCGATACCCCACTTTCGGTCCTACCGAGATCATTAAGTTGATCTAGGTTTTCGATCTCGGTGCAACCGATTTGAACATTTCGGTCACACCGAGTTTCAGTAACTGCGAGTTATGAATCTCGGTGCCACCGAGTTGTTCCACTCGGTCACACCGACAGGGGTCGGGCTATATATAGTCACGGGCAAAATTTGGAAATTTCTCCGAACCCCTTCGCCCGCGCGATAGCCTGCTCTGCCAACGTGGTCTCCGGATCGTCTTCTCGCCGCCAGCCGCCTCCAGTCGCTGGTCTCCGTCGCCGTCAACGGAATTCTGCCCCGCCATTGCCGCCGTAGCGAGTCTCCGCCGAACTAGGGTATGGACTCGATCTTTGGCTATTCCCCCTGATTCTAGCACATTGTGATCTTCATGATTCTTGCCACGATTGAAACACTCCTATCCAGTCAATACGCCCGTAGATTAGCTTTGATTCGAAAATTTTAGGGTTAGGTTTCCGCCGAAACCATCTCGGACCCACCGAGTTGAAAAACTCGGTCCCACCGATTTGGCTTATGCCATTGCACAAGTGAGACTCGGTCTGACCGAGAATTACTTATCGGTGTGACCGATTTTGGAACTCTGTGAAACCCTAGCAGTCTCGGTGCCACCGAACTGTGACTCGGTCCTACCGAGTTCACTAGTTTAGGTTCCAAAACTGCTTCGGTATCACCGAGTTTGAAAATCGGTAGATCCGAGATGATTTCAGTGGGAAACTAAAACTAAGTTTTTGGATCATTCTTTTGCAAAAATCTCTGCATTTTGTGATGCTCATCTTTCTACCTCATCTATAAACTATTCACAGGGTCAGCAGTCAGAGCTTGCAGCATGTCTGCATAAGTGACAGCCAGAACATGTCAGAGCAGCAGGTGCACATGAGTGAGGGCACTAGTCCCTCCAGCTCTTCAGATGAGGGCAGCAGGAGCACCCCTAGCAACTTGCCAAAAGCTGCCACCAGACAGAGGAAGAAGAGAACTTCTGATTCCGAAGATGAAGATTATGTGGCAGAGGAAGAGGCCACATCAAAGAGAGTTGAGCCAGCTCAAGGCACAAAGCCAGGGCTGAAAATCAAAAGGCCAGCAGGCAGGCAGCCCATGTACTGACCCAAAGAGCCAGTTGCTGCTGAGGGAAAGAAAAGAAAGGAAAGGGTCAAGAAGACCGTAGCCAGAGTGCTAGGAAAGGCTTCCATCATGGAAGAGGAAGAGGAAGAAGAGGTAGCTGCACCAGCACCCAAGGCACCCAAGCTGATGGGTGATGCCATAAGATCAGGGGCTACTGCATCTAAGCCCAAAGCTGCCTCCAAGCCAAAACCAAAGAGGAATACAAGGAGCATTCCTGCAGCTGAGAAGAACAAGGCCCCAGTGCCTGAGACTGTTGCTGAAGAAGAGGATGAAGAGCAAGTTCTGAGAAAGCTCAAGCCCAAGATCCCAGACCACAACGATGCGATCCTGTGGCTGAGGACATGAAGCTCAGGAGAGATTCAGGGCTGAGGAAGTGGAGAGAAGCAGACCCGTATGCTTCAAGGAGGAGGACTGCTGTTGACTACAGGTTCCACACTAAGGAACAACAGGACTTCTATGAGACAGTGCTGCTTGATAAGAAGCAATAGTCTGTGATATGAGATGGGTTGACTGGCAGTACATCAAGGACAATGAGGAGCACTATCCTGGAGTGCAAGACAGCTTCATAGCTTGTGGAGTAGCTGACTTTGTTGGGCAGAAGCTCACAAAGTGGAATGAGGAGCTTATAATGCAGTTCTACTCCACAGCACATTTTTATTCAGATGGGAGGATCACATGGATGTCTGAGGGTACAAGGTACCAATCCACAGTTGCTGAGTGGGCACAGATCATTAATGCCCCAGAGGAGCATGATGATGACTTGGACATATATGCCAAGAAGAAGATGGACCATAACTCTATGTCCAATATGTACAGGAAATTCCAAATGAAGCACTTGACACGTTCAAATTTGGGTCTGTGCATTACTTCTGTCAGGGCTGCCAACTATCAATTGGATCTTGAGGCACACCTTATTGCCCAAGTCTGGAGATCACAAGACGATCAGAGGCCATGCTATCAACTTTGCTTCTCTTTTTTTTTTTTTTTTTTTTTTTTTTTTTT
>NC_053028.1:288374563-288395198 GCF_003073215.2 Triticum urartu
TAGACAGCGGTCAAGAACATCCTGAAATACCTAAAAAGGACTAAGGATATGTTTCTCGTTTATGGACGTGACAAAGAGCTCATCGTAAACGGTTACGTCGATGCAAGCTTTGACACTGATCCGGATAACTCTAAGTCACAAACCCAATATGTATTTTTATTGAATGGTCGAGCTATCAGTTGGTGCAGTTCTAAGCAAAGCGTCGTGGCGGGATCTACGTGCGAGGAAGAATACATAGCTGCTTCGGAAGCATCAAATGAAGGAGTCTAGATGAAGGAGTTCATATCCGATCTAGGTGGCATACCTAGTGCATCGGGTCCAATGAAAATCTTTTGTGACAATACTGGTGCAATTGCCTTGGCAAAGGAATCCAGATTTCACAAGAGAACCAAGCACATCAAGAGACACTTCAATTCCATCCGCGATCAAGTCAAGGAGGGAGACATAGAGATTTGCAAGATACATATGGATCTGAATGTTGCAGTCCCGTTGACTAAGCCTCTCTCACAAGAAAAACATGATCAACACCAAGACTCCATGGGTGTTAGAATCATTACAATGTAATCTAGATTATTGACTCTAGTGCAAGTGGGAGACCGAAGGAAATATGCCCTAGAGGCAATAATAAAGTTGTTATTTGAGCTGAACACAGCGGGCAAGACTCATTTGAGCTGCATCGCGATATAGCCTAGTACAGAGGCGCCGCACACCCCATATGCTTCACAGACAAAGTAATGGATCATCAAATCCCAGAGGGTTTCAAACCCGTAAATATAGAATCATACGACGGCACAACAGATCCTACGGTATGGATCTAGGATTTCCTCCTGCACATCCACATGGCCCGCGGTGATGACCTACACGCCATCAAATACCTCCCACTCAAACTCAACGGACCAGCTCGGCATTGGCTCAACAACTTGCCAGCAGAGTCCATTGGCTGTTGGGAAGATCTGGAAGCCGCATTCCTCAACAACTTTCAGGGCACTTATGTGCGACCACCAGATGCCGATGACTTAAGCCACATAATTCAGCAGCTAGAGGAATCGGCCTGGCAATTCTGGACACGGTTCCTAACAAAGAAAAATCAAATCGTCAACTGTCTGGATGCAGAGGCCCTGGCAGCTTTTAAGCACAACATCCGTGACGAGTGGCTCGCCCGGCACCTTGGCCAGGAAAAGCCGAAATCTATGGAAGCCCTCATGACACTCATGACCCGCTTTTGTGCGGGGGAGGACAGCTGGTTGGCTCGCAGCAATAACATATCAAAGAACCATGGTACTTTGGATACCAAAGACGGCAACGACAGGTCACGTCGCAACAAACATAAGCGCCACATTAACAACAACAATACCGAGGATACGGCAGTCAATGCCGGATTCAAAGGCTCTAAATCCGGTCAGCGGAAAAATCCATTCAAAAGAAGCACTCCGGGCCCGTCCAGTTTGGACCGTATACTCGACCGCTCGTGTTAAATACACGGCACCCCCGACAAGCCAGCCAACCACACCAATAGGGATTGTTGGGTGTTCAAGCAGGCCGACAAGTTAAATGCCGAAAACAAAGATAGGGGGTCACATAGCGATGACGAGGAGGATCCCCGACAGCCGAACACCGGAGGACAGAAGAGGTTCCCCCCACAAGTGCGGACGGTGAACATGATATACGCAACCCACATCCCCAAGAGGGAGCGGAAGCGTGCGCTCAAGGATGTATATGCGTTGGAGCCAGTCGCCCCAAAGTTCAACCCATGGTCCTCCTGTCCGATCACCTTCGATCGCAGGGACCACCCCACTAGCATCCGTCATGGCGGATTCATCGCACTGGTCCTAGACCCAATCATTGACGGATTTCACCTCACTCGAGTCCTTATGGATGACGGCAACAGTCTGAACCTGCTTTATGAGGACACAGTGCGCAAAATGGGTATAGACCGGATCAAACCCACAAAAACGACCTTTAAAGGCATCATACCAGGTGTAGAGGCCCATTGCATAGGCTCAGTCACAGCGGAAGTGGTCTTCGGATCCCCGGATAACTTCCGAAGCAAAGAGTTAATCTTCGATATAGTCTCGTTCCGCAGTGGCTACCATGCACTGCTCGGGCGAACCGCATTTGCGAGATTCAATGCGGTACCTCACTATGCATATCTCAAGCTCAAGATGCCAGGACCTCGGGGGGTCATCATAGTCAATGGAAACACAGAGCGCTCTCTCCGCACAGAGGAGCACACTGCGGCCCTCGCAACAGAAGCGCAAAGCAGCCTCTTAAGGAAATCTACTAGTTCGGCGATTAAGGACCCGGACACCTTCAAGCGCGCCCAGAATAATCGGCAACAGGACCGCCTGGCACGTTCCGAGCTCGCATAGCAATACAGCCCCCACCCCGGTCCAAGCCAAACGGCGAAGTCCGTGCCATGCGGTACATAATTACGCATTAAAAATACCATGGGCACAGGTGGGAAGGGGGGCACGACTACGGCATGCTCCAAGACGCAGCTTAAACCGCACTAGGGGCTTCCCGCTTTGTTATTTTTCTCTTTCAGGACGTTTATCTCTGGAAACCCTGTCCGGCAGCATGATTGCCGAACACATGATGCAGCAACCAAGGAGGTAGAAAGCTACGTCACACCACGGAACTCCCAGGTGGATTACGATAACGAGTGAAATACTTGCTTTAATACTATTCCTCAGCTTGCCCTTGGAAGGGACATGTTAAATAGTCCTACTTTTTTATCGCACTACTTGTATCATTCTGCTTTAACGCACCTTTTTGAATAAACAATGCATAGCATTAAGACTATTATTGCATTCTTCCTTTGTATATATATATATATATGTTCATTCATGACATCTAGCACCCGTACACTCTGGTACAACCAATACGCTAGGGGCTTAAGCATACCCCATAATACGGCGTGAGAAGTCCGAACACTTTCGACAGTGCGGCACCCCAAACTTATAGCATTATATGCATCAGCTCTGAATCATGTCTTGGGTCAATAGTTGGGTTTGCCCGGCTCCCATGTTTTGGTACCTTATGTTCCGCTATATCGGCTAAGGTAGCACTGGGAGAACTACTGCGATTGTGCCCCGGTTCTGCTGGGCTAAGCACCTCAATAGAGAAAGCTAAAACTGACTGTCATGATAAGGCGAGATTGTCTAGGATCGAAAGTATGTCTAGAGGGGGGTGATTAGACTACTTGACCAAATAAAAACTTAACCTTTTCCCAATTTTAGTTCTTGGCAGATTTTAGCTATTTTAGGACAAGTCAAGCAATCATCACACAATTCAAGGCAAGCATGCAAAGAGTATATTGGCAGCGGAAAGTAAAGCATGCAACTTGCAAGAATATAAAGGGAAGGGTTTGGAGATTTCAAACGCTATTGGAGACACGGATGTTTTTCCCGTGGTTCGGATAGGTGGTGCTATCCTACATCCACGTTGATGGAGACTTCAACCCACGAAGGGTAACGGTTGCGCGAGTCCACACAGGGCTCCACCCAAGGGCAACGGTTGCGCGAGTCCACGGAGGGCTCCACCCACGAAGGGTCCACGAAGAAGCAACCACCCACAAAGGGTCCACGAAGAAGCAACCTTGTCTATCCCACCATGGCCAACGCCCACGAAGGACTTGCCTCACTAGCGGTAGATCTTCACGAAGTAGGCGATCTCCTTGCCCTTACAAACTCCTTGGTTCAACTCCACAATCTTGTCGGAGGCTCCCAAGTGACACCTAGCCAATCTAGGAGACACCACTCTCCAAGAAGTAACAAATGGTGTGTAGGTAATGAACTCCTTGCTCTTGTGCTTCAAATGATAGTCTCCCCAACACTCAACTCTCTCTCATAGGATTTGGATTTGGTGGAAAGAATATTTGAGTGGAAAGCAACTTGGGAAGGCTAGAAATCAAGATTCATATGGTAGGAATGGAATGTCTTGATCTCAACACATGAGTAGGTGGTTTTCTCTCAGAACATATGAGTAGGAATGATGTGTGTGTTCTGGTGGCTCTCTCATCGAATGAGAAGGAGGTGGAGGAGTATATATAGCCTCCACACAAAATCCAACCATTACACAGATTTCCAATCTCGGTGGGACCGAATAAATAAACTCGGTCTGACCGAAGTAGTAAACCTAGTGACCGTTAGGAATTTCGGTGGGACTGACATGCAACTCGATAGGACCGATTCGGTTAGGGTTTGGGCATAACGTAATCTCGGTGAGACCGATTACACAAACTCGGTGGGACCGAGTTTGGTAATTAGCTAACCAGAGAGTTGGTCAGGCAAACTCGGTGGGACCGATTTGCTCTTTCGGTGGGACCGAGTGGAACTCGGTGAGACCGAAAAGTTACAAAGGGGAAACACTGAGTTTACATTGCAATCTCGGTGGGACCGATTCGCTCTTTCGGTGGGACCGAAAAGTTACAAAAGGGAAACAGAGAGTTTGCAACCCCATCTCGGTGGGACCGAGATCCTTATCGGTAGGACCGAATTGCTAGGGTTTGGCAGTGGATAATGACATTTGAAACTCGGTGGCGCCGGATAGGAAGAATCGGTAGGACCGAGTTTGGCTTAGAGTTTAGGTCATATGTGGATATGGGAAAGTAGTTGAAGGTTATGGAGCATATCATTAAGCACATGAAGCAAGAGGCTCATTAAGCAACACCTCATCCCTCCTTGATAGTATTGGCTTTTCCTATGGACTCAATGTGATCTTGGATCACTAAAATGTAAAATGAAGAGTCTTGAGCTTTTGAGCTTCAGCCAATCCTTTGTCCTTAGCATTTTGAGGGTTCCACTTTCATATCCATGCCATGCCAATCATTGAGCTTTCCTGAAATAATCATCTTGGAATAGCATTAGCTCAATGAGCTATATGTTGTTATGAATTACCAAAACCACCTAGGGATAGTTGCACTTTCAATCTCCCCCTTTTTGGTAATTAATGACAACATATAGATCAAAGCTTCGACAAATGATAATAAGCATGAAGTATATCGTCGCTTTGAGAAGTATGTGACAAGTAAGAGCTCCCCCTAAATTTGTGCATATATAAAATTTGCTTTGGACTGCAAATGCACAAGGAGTTAGAGTCATGGGTTACTCTTCCATGTCACATACATCTTGGTGGAGCGCTCAAAATGATAAGAATGAAATACATGCACTCATCACCAAGAATAGTGAATGATCACAAACGATAGATAGCATGATAATATTTAAGCAAGCATTAAGCAAACATTAAGTGTAGCTTATGATCAAACACATGATCATCGATGTCTCACACATAATGACATAGTATCAAGCACTCAAAAGCAGAAAAAGTTCAAAAAGACCACCAAATAAAGCAAGAGAGAAAAGCAACACTCTCTCTCTCGAAGCCTATGATCTATACATCTTCTCCCCCTTTGGCAACAAGTTACCAAAAAGTTCCTAGAAAATGCATAGTGCTAAGTCGTCGCTCAGGCTTGATCTTCAGGTGGTGGTGGAGTCCGGATCACTCCAAGGACGAAGGCTTCTGTAGATGCTGAAGTAGTCGCTGGAGTTGGAGCTGAGGTAGACGCTGGAGCTGAGGCTGTGGCTGGTGCAGACGTTGTAGCTCTGGTGTCAGCAACTGGCAGTGCAGACGACCTCGGGCCTCGTGGCACTCTAGAAAAAGCATGAGTTGTGGTCCTGCCTCTCCTCTCATTCATGTCCTCCTGGAGCTGCTCCACTACAGACTGGACTTCTGTTACCTTGACATCCAAGTCATAGAACTTCTGTTCCATGATCCTCTCTAGGCTCTGCTGATTTTTGGTGAGGTTGGCTATACTTTGCTCAATTCTCAGCGAGGATGCAATCAAGTAACTGAGCTGCTCTTGTTTTGTCTTCAAGTACTTAGATGCCTCTTCTTGAGTAGGCATCCTGGCAGCTTTTTCCTTCTTCGCCTTCTCCTTCTTTGCAAATGCTTGTGCAGATGATGGCTCATTCTCTGTCATTACAACTTCATTGTTCTCAAAATCTGGACTGATGGGCAGGTGTTCCTTATCCAAAAGATATATGCCCGTGCCCATCTTGGAGTTGATGAGCTCCTGAATCTGAGGGGCATATCCACAGCTCCTCTTCTGATCTGCAGCTGTCCTCTTAATGGTTTCCACAATGAGACTCATGACCTTGAATTTCTGAGGCACGTCAAAGACATGAAGCAGGTTGATCGCGTGACCTCTGATCATCTTGTGATCTCCAGATTTAGGCAATAGAGTGTGCCTTAGTATCCAATTGATAGTAGGCAATCCTGAAAGCAGATAGTGCACTGAGCCAAACTTGAATGAGTCAAGAGCTTCATTGGGAATTTCCTTGTACATGTTAGACATGGAGTTATGGTCCATTTTCTTCTTGGCATAGATGTCCAAGTCCTCATCTTGCTCTTCTGGGGCATTGATGATCTGTGCCCACTCAGCCACTGTAGATTGGTACCTTGTACCCTCTGACATCCATGTAATCCTTCCATCCGGATAAAAGTGAGCTGTGGAGTAGAACTGCATGATGAGTTCCTCGTTCCACTTTGTGAGCTTCTGCCCAACAAAGTCCTCTACTCCACACGCTCTGAAGCTGTCCTGAACTCTTGGATAGTGCTCTTCATTCTCCTTGATATAGGTCCAGTCGACCCATCTCATGTCACAAACGATTGGCTTCTTGTCAAGCAAAACAGTCTCATAAAAATCTTGTTGCTCCTTTGTGTGAAATCTGTAGTCCACGGCAGTCCTTCTCCTAGAAGCATATGGATCTGCTTCCCTCCATTTCCTGAGCCCTGAGTCTCTCCTGAGCTTCATGTCCTCAGCCACAGGATGAGCATCATTGTGGTCTGGGATCTTGGGCTTGAGCTTCCGAAGGACACTCTCTTCCTCTTCTTCAATAGCTTCAGGCACTGGGGCCTTGTTCTTTTCTGCAGCAGGTATACTCCTTGTGTTTCTCTTTGGAGCTGTCTTAGGCTTAGGTGCAGCCTTAGGAGCTTCCTTGGGCTTGGATGCAGCTTTCCCTGACCTTATGGCATCTCCCATAAGTTTGGCTGACTTGGGTGCTGGTGCAGCATCCTCTTCTTCCTCCTCCTCTTCTACCATGATGGAGGCTCTCCCAAGCACTTTGGCTACAGTCTTCTTTATCCTCTCTTTCCTCTTTTTGCCCTCAGCAGCAATGGGCTCAATGGGAGCAGGTGCAGGCTTCTCAGTTGATGCTCTAGCCTTAGACATGGGCTGCCTGCCTGCTGGCCTCTTGATTTTCAGGCCTGGCCTTGAGCCTTGAGCTGGCTCAACCCTCTTGGAAGTGGCCTCTTCCTCTGCCACATAGTCTTCATCCTCAGAATCAGACGTTCTCTTCTTCCTTTGACGTGTGGCAGCCTTAGGCAGATTGCTGGGTGTGCTCCTGCTG
This sequence comes from Triticum urartu, assembly GCF_003073215.2. Lineage (NCBI taxonomy): Eukaryota > Viridiplantae > Streptophyta > Magnoliopsida > Poales > Poaceae > Triticum > Triticum urartu. The sequence continues at coordinate 288,381,973 of NC_053028.1, forward strand.
CCATCATCAGAAGAACTTGAGGGGCTAGTGCCCTCACTCATCACAACTTGCTGCTCTGAGAGGTTTTGGCTGTCACTTTGATCAGACATGTTGCAAGCTGAATGCTGACCCTGTGAATAGTTTATAGAAGAGATAGAGTGGATAAGCATCACAAAAAGCAGAGAGTTTTGCAAAAGATTAATTCAAAAACTTAGTTTTAGTTTTCCACAGAAAGCATCTCGGATCTACCGATTTTCAAACTCGGTGACACCGAAGCAGTTTTGGCACCAGAACTGGTGAACTCGGTCAGACCGAGTCACAGTTCGGTGGCACCGAGACTGCTAGGGTTTCACAGAATTCCAAAATCGGTCGCACCGATAAGTTATTCTCGGTCAGACCGAGTTTAACTTGTGCAATGGCAAAAGCCAGATCGGTGGGACCGAGTTTTTCAACTCGGTGGGTCCGAGATGGTTTCGGCGGAAACCTAACCCTAAAATTTTCGAATTAAACCTAATCTACGAGCATTTTGACTGGATAGAAGTTTATCAATCGTGGCAAGATACACGATAATCACAATGTGCTAGGAATCAGATTGAGGAATAGCACAATGATCAAGTCCATACCCTAGTTCGGCGTGGACTTGCTACGGCGGCAACGGCGGGGCAGAAATCCGTTGACGGCGGCGAAGACCAGCGACAGGAGGCTGCTGGCGGCGAGGAGACGATCCGGAGACCTCGAGGGCAGAGCAGGCTATCGCGCGGGCGAGGAGGTTTCGGAGAAATTTCCAAAATTCTGCCCGTCACTATATATAGCCCGACCCTGTCGGTGTGACCGAGTGGAACAACTCGGTGGCACCGAGATGCAAAACTGTGTGCAGTTGTTGCAACTCGGTGTGACCGAAAAGTTCAAATCGGTTGCACCGAGATCAAAAACCTAGATCAACTTAATGAACTCGGTAGGACCGAAAATGGAGTATCGGTCAGACCGAGATTCATAAAGAGGTTTTGGAAGTTTAAGTCTATGACGAATCGGGGACTCCGAGCGCTCCTCACACAGAGTGGTTCGAATCTGACTTGATCAAGTTTTGTGATGCAGCATGAATAGAGTTTGAGACGATAAAAGCATAGATAGCTAGAGGAGGTTCTTAGGCATTCTTGTCCATCCACTTGGCCAAAGAAGATAAAGCCAAGCAATCAAAACAACAAGTGGATGTCCTTGAATGAGTAAAATATGCAACCAACATGCTCACACAATAAGATAGCAAATGAAATATGTGGCAAAGCATGCACAACCAATTATAGCATCTATCAAGCAATTTGCGATGACTAGGTCATCTATATATGAGTATATTGACTTAGGAGTCAAGTGAGAACACTTGATCGTAGGTCATACTCATCGTTTAAGCTCAAGTGGGGTTACCACTTTTACATAAAGCATTGTTTTGTTCACATCTTTAGAGTTGCTTTAGCTCAAGTATTAGAGTAAAGCTCCCCCTAGATGTGATATCCCCCCTAAGAGGGATGAACTAACCTTGGGTTTTGTCAATGATGACTTCATGTAGATATTGAAGATGTGGATGCTCAATGTTGATGTAGATCTCTTGGAGCTATCCTTTTGAGTGAGTTGCACTTTCAATACCTACATGGGTTAGTCCCACAAGGAACAAACAAGGATATCCATAGACATAGAGTGATGCACACAAAAGATGATGTCCATGAAAACTTTAGGTTACCTTGTCCCTTGTCTTACCAACAAGAGGGTTTGTGACTCCTTGAACTAGTGCAAGATGTGGAAGTTGATTGCACTTGTTCTTGCCAAAATGATAAGAGTGAAGTATGTTGGCGGAGTCACCCTCAAGAACTCTCTAGTTCTTCTTCTTTTGGATCCACATCATCTTGATGGGAATCCTTGGAGTTGTAGTCGTACTTGATGAAGTGGAACTTGAAGTAGTCTTGGGAATCCACTTGACTAAGGTCTTAGGAGCTTCTTCAAATGCATCAATTTCCTCTTGAAGCTTGTCCTTGCCTTTTTGATCATAGTCTTGTGGTGGAAGATCATCTTGAGCTTGTGTCCCCTTGAAAGAAGTATACTTCTCTTGTTGAGGGACAAACTTCGTCTTGGGGTATTGATCTTCTTCCCATTCAACTCCATTGGCATTGAACTTTCGTTCAAAACCAACACCTTGATTCTTCCGGTGCATTCCTTGCTTGCGCACAATTTCCTCGAATTGCTTACTCCCGGCAAGGCTCTTGTACACTCCTTTCTCTATAATTCCCTTCAATAAGCTATTTTCTTGCTCAAGTGTAACTTGGCTAAGAGAATCATTAGTGGAATCAAGAGAACTACTAGAAGCAACAACATTGGATTTAGCATGATCATTGTTACTACTAGAGGAGGAATCTTTCTTGTTAGATTTGACTTGAGGCATGTAAGTGGATAAGAGTAAATGCTTGGCAATGTAAGAAGAACTTTTCTTGCGGAGATCATCATTGATTGCCTTTAAGAACTCATGCTCTTGCTCAAGATTGAGCTTTTCAAAGCGTAGCTTCTCATGAGCCCTTAAAAGTTCTCGATGATCTTCGAAGATAGTGTCATGAGCTAACTTAAGAGTTTTTAGTTCTTTAGTTAGAGCCTCAATCTTCTCCTTATCATTGTCATTCGTTTTATCTTGATTAGCATGATTAATTGGTCTTTCATCATAGTATTCATCACTAGAGTTATCATCAATCAAATCATCACCTAACAAGTCATCTTCATCACTATTGAAATCAACATACTCGGGGTGTGTTACCTTAGGACCTTTGGCCATGAAGCATCTTCCAATTCCTTCATTTGGTGAGTCAAATATGTCGTAGGAGTTGGATGACACAAGTGCTAGACCGACAACACCTTCCTCTTGAGTATCTTCGGAGTCGGAGTGATAACTTCTCTCGGAGTGGCTGTCGGAGTCGGAGCCGGATACCCATTCACCAACATGAGCTTGATGTCTTCGTCTTGTGTAGCTCCTTGATGATTTTTCCTTCCTTTCCGAGTCCTTGCTTCTCCGTGAGTATCTTCGTTCATAACGATCATCTCTACTCCTTCTCTCTCTTGGTGGTGATCCTTTGCTTCTTCTTTTTGGAGAATCTTCTCTTCTCTTGTAGGGAGCCGTACACTCATTGGAATAGTGTCCGGGTCTTCCACAATTGTAGCAGTTTCGTTCTCGACTAGAAGATCTATTGTCATTGTAGGACCTTGATTTGGAGCTTCTATCTTTGCTTCTACTCTTGTAGAACTTGTTGAAGTTCTTCACCATTAAGCTCAATTCTTCATTGAAGTCTTGTTTCTCACTTGATGATGTAGGGGCTTCACATGAGGCTTTGTAGGCACCACTTGATTTGTTGTGAAGTTCCTCTTTATCCTTAAGTGACATCTCATGAGCAACAATCCTTCCAATCACCTCCGTTGGCTTGAGATCTTTGTAATTGGGCATCATTTGGATCAATGTGCACACGGTATCATATTTTCCATCCAAGGCTCTTAGGATCTTCTTGATGATGAATTTATCGGTCATCTCTTCACTTCCTAAGCCGGCAATCTCATTTGTGATGAGAGCAAGCCTAGAGTACATTTCGGCGACACCTTCACCCATCCTTCATTTTGAACTTGTCAAGTTGACTTTGAAGCACATCCAACTTGGATTCCTTGACGGAGTCGGTACCTTCGTGCATATCAATCAAAGTGTCCCAAATTTCCTTTGCATTCTCAAGCCTGTTTGTTGAATTCTTCGGCAACAATCCTGAAGAGAATATCACACTTGAGCATTGTTGCAACATCTTCAACTCATCCGCGGTAGCTTCACGGTTTGGTTCTCTTCCCATCAAAGAAGTCACCTTGCAAACCAACACACACAATAGCCCAAACGGCGGGGTTATGTCCAAGAATATGCATTTCATTTTATGCTTCCAACTAGCAAAATTAGTACCATCAAAGTAAGGACCTCTACGGTGATAATTTCCCTCGCTAGACGCCATACTCTCCTAGGTTGTGAAACCAAGGCTATGACCACCAAAAGCTATGGAGATCAAGCAAATGGAGACCAAAGCTCTGATACCACTTGTAGGATCGAAAGTATGTCTAGAGGGGGGTGATTAGACTACTTGACCAAATAAAAACTTAACCTTTTCCCAATTTTAGTTCTTGGCAGATTTTAGCTATTTTAGGACAAGTCAAGCAATCATCACACAATTCAAGCAAGCATGCAAAGAGTATATTGGCAGCGGAAAGTAAAGCATGCAACTTGCAAGAATGTAAAGGGAAGGGTTTGGAGAATTCAAACGCTATTGGAGACACGGATGTTTTTCCCGTGGTTCTGATAGGTGGTGCTATCCTACATCCACGTTGATGGAGACTTCAACCCACGAAGGGTAACGGTTGCGCGAGTCCACACAGGGCTCCACCCAAGGGCAACGGTTGCGCGAGTCCACGGAGGGCTCCACCCACGAAGGGTCCACGAAGAAGCAACCACCCACAAAGGGTCCACGAAGAAGCAACCTTGTCTATCCCACCATGGCCATCACCCACGAAGGACTTGCCTCACTAGCGGTAGATCTTCACGAAGTAGGCGATCTCCTTGCCCTTACAAACTCCTTGGTTCAACTCCACAATCTTGTCGGAGGCTCCCAAGTGACACCTAGCCAATCTAGGAGACACCACTCTCCAAGAAGTAACAAATGGTGTGTAGGTAATGAACTCCTTGCTCTTGTGCTTCAAATGATAGTCTCCCCAACACTCAACTCTCTCTCATAGGATTTGGATTTGGTGGAAAGAAGATTTGAGTGGAAAGCAACTTGGGAAGGCTAGAGATCAAGATTCATATGGTAGGAATGGAATGTCTTGGATCTCAACACATGAGTAGGTGGTTCTCTCTCAGAACAAATGAGTTGGAATGATGTGTGTGTTCTGATGGCTCTCTCATGAATGAGAAAGAGTGGAGGGGTATATATAGCCTCCACACAAAATCCAACCGTTACACAGTTTTACCAATCTCGGTGGACGAATCATAAAACTCGGTCGGACCGAAAATGTAAACCTAGTGACCGTTTAGGAATTTCGGGTGGGACTTGACATGCAACTCGGGGACCGATATGGTTAGGGTTTGGGCATAACGTTAATCTCGGTGAGGACCGATTACACAAACTCGGTGAGACCGATTGGTAATTAGCTAACCAGAGAGTTGGTCAGGCAAACTCGGTGGACCGATTTGCTCTTTTCGGTGAGACCGAGTGGAACTCGGTGAGACGGGAAAGTTACAAAGGGGAAACACTGAGTTTACATTGCAATCTCGGTCGGACCGATTCGCTCTTTCGGTGAGATCGAAAAGTTACGAAAGGGAAACAGAGAGTTTGCAACCCCATCTCGGTGAGACCGAGATCCCTATCGGTAGAACCGAATTGCTAGGGTTTGGCAGTGGCTTATGAAAAGTGAAACTCGGTGGCGCCGGATAGGAAGAATCGGTAGGACCGAGTTTGGCTTAGGGTTTAGGTCATATGTGGATATGGGAAAGTAGTTGAGGGTTTTGGAGCATATCACTAAGCACATGAAGCAAGAGGCTCATTAAGCAACACCTCATCCCTCCTTGATAGTATTGGCTTTTCCTAAAGACCCAATGTGATGTTGGATCACTAAAATATAAAATGAAGAGTCTTGAGCATTTGAGCTTGAGCCAATGCTTTGTCCTTAGCATTTTGAGGGTTCCACTTTCACATCCATGCCATGCCAATCATTGAGCTTTCCTGAAATAATCATCTTGGAATAGCATTAGCTCAATGAGCTATATGTTGTTATGAATTACCAAAACCACCTAGGGATAGTTGCACTTTCATGAACGTGTGCCAAGAACTCAGAGGTGCCGGAGTAACGGTGCTTGGATCGGTTGGACCGGGAAGACGTACGACTACTTCCTCTATGTTGCGTCAACGCTTCCGCTTCGGTCTACGAGGGTACGTAGACAACACTCTCCCCTCTCGTTGCTATGCATCACCATGATCTTGCGTGTGCATAGGAATTTTTTTTGAAATTACTACGTTCCCCAACAGTGGTATCAGAGCCAGGTTTTATGGTTTGATGTTATATGCACGAGTAGAACACAAGTGAGTTGTGGGCGATATAAGTCATACTGCTTACCAGCATGTCATACTTTGGTTCGGCGGTATTGTTGGATGAAGCGGCCCGGACCGACATTACGCGTACGCTTACGCGAGACTGGTTCTACCCGTGCTTTGCCACAGGTGGCTGGCGGGTGTCAGTTTCTCCAACTTTAGTTGAACCGAGTGTGGCTACGCCCGGTCCTTGCGAAGGTTTAAAACAGCACCAACTTGAACAAACTATCGTTGTGCTTTTTGATGCGTAGGTAAGATTGGTTCTTGCTTAAGCCCGTAGCAGCCACGTAAAACTTGCAACAAACAAAGTAGAGGACCGTCTAACTTGTTTTCGCAGGGCATGTTGTGATGTGATATGGTCAAGCATGATGCTAAATTTTATTGTATGAGATGATCATGTTTTGTAACCTAAGTTATCGCAACTGGCAGGAGCCATATGGTGTCGCTTTATTGTTATGCAATGCAATCGCCCTGTAATGCTTTACTTATCACTAAGCGGTAGCGATAGTCGTAGAAGCATAAGATTGGCGAGACGACAACGATGCTACGATGGAGATCAAGGTGTCACGCCGGTGACGATTGGTGATCATGACGGTGCTTCGGATGAGATCACAAGCACAAGATGATGATGGCCATATTCATATCACTTATATTGATTGCATGTGATGTTTATCTTTTATGCATCTTATCTTGCTTTGATTGACGGTAGCATTATAAGATGATCCTCACTAATTTTCAAGATAAAAAAGTGTCTCCTGAGTATGCACGTTGCCAAAGTCGTCGTGCCCCAGACACCAGTGATGATCGGGTGTGATAAGCTCTACGTCCATCTACAATGGGTGCAAGCCAGTTTTGCACACGCAGAATACTCAGGTTAAACTTGACGAGCCTAGCATATGCAGATATGGCCTCGGAACACTGAGATCGAAAGGTCGAGCGTGAATCATATATTAGATATGATCAACATAGCGATGTTCACCATTGAAAACTACTCCATTTCACGTGATGATCGGTTATGGTTTAGTTGATTTGGATCACGTGATCACTTAGATGATTAGAGGGATGTCTATCTAAGTGGGAGTTCTTAAGTAATATGATTAATTGAACTTAAATTTATCATGAACTTAGTACCTGATAGTATCTTGCTTGTTTATGTTGATTGTAGATAGATGGCCCGTGCTGTTGTTCCGTTGAATTTTAATGCGTTCCTTGAGAAAGCAAAGTTGAAAGATGATGGTAGCAATTACACGGACTGGGTCCGTAACTTGAGGATTATCCTCATTGCTGCACAGAAGAGTTACGTCCTGGAAGCACCGCTGGGTGCCAGGCCTGCTGCTGATGGCAACTGACGACGTTAAGAACGTCTGGCAGAGCAAAGCTGATGACTACTCAATAGTTCAGTGTGCCATGCTTTAAGGCCTAGAATCGGGACTTCAATGACGTTTTGAACGTCATGGAGCATATGAGATGTCCAGGAGTTGAAGTTGATATTTCAAGCAAATGCCCGGATTGAGAGATATGAAGTCTCCAATAAATTCTATAGCTGTAAGATGGAGGAGAACAATTCTGTTAGTGAGCATATACTCAAAATGTCTGGGTATAATAATCGCTTGATTCAATTGGGAGTTAATCTTCCAGATGATTGCGTCATTGACAGAATTCTCCAATCACTGCCACCAAGCTACAAGAGCTTCGTGATGAACTATAATATGCAAGGGATGAATAAGACTATTCCCGAGCTCTTCGCGATGCTGAAAGCTGCGGAGGTAGAAATCAAGAAGGAGCATCAAGTGTTGATGGTCAACAAGACCACTAGTTTCAAGAAAAAGGGCAAAGGGAAGAAGAAGGGGAACTTCAAAAAGAACGCCAAGCAAGTTGCTGCTCAAGAGAAGAAACCCAAACCTGGACCTAAGCCTGAAACTGAGTGCTTCTACTGCAAGCAGACTGGTCACTGGAAGCGGAACTGCCCCAAGTATTTGGCGGATAAGAAGGATGGCAAGGTGAACAAAGGTATATGTGATATACATGTTATTGATGTGTACCTTACTAATGCTCGCAGTAGCACCTGGGTATTTGATACTGATTCTGTTGCTAATATTTGCAACTCGAAACAGGGACTATGGATTAAGCGAAGATTGGCTAAGGACGAGGTGACGATGCGCGTGGGAAACGGTTCCAAAGTCGATGTGATCGCAGTCGGCATGCTACCTCTACATCTACCTTCGGGATTAATATTAGACCTAAATAATTGTTATTTGGTGCCAGCGTTAAGCATGAACATTATATCTGGATCTTGTTTGATGCGAGACGGTTATTCATTTAAATCTGAGAATAATGGTTGTTCTATTTATATGAGTAATATCTTTTATGGTCATGCACCATTAAAGAGTGGTCTATTTGTATTGAATCTCGATAGTAGTGACACACATATTCATAGTGTTGAAGCCAAAAGATGCAGAGTTGATAATGATAGTGCAACTTATTTGTGGCACTGCCGTTTAGGTCATATCAGTGTAAAGCGCATGAAGAAACTCCATACTGATGGACTTTTGGAACCACTTGATTATGAATCACTTGGTACTTGCGAACCGTGCCTCATGGGCAAGATGACTAAAGCACCGTTCTCCGGTACTATGGAGAGAGCAACAGATTTGTTGGAAATCACACATACAGATGTATGTGGTCCGATGAATATTGAGGCTCGTGGCGGATATCGTTATTTTCTCACCTTCACAGATGACTTAAGCAGATATGGGTATATCTACTTAATGAAACACAAGTCTGAAACATTTGAAAAGTTCAAAGAATTTCAGAGTGAAATAGAAAATCATCGTAACAAGAAAATAAAATTCCTACGATCTGATCGTGGAGGAGAATATTTGAGTTACGAGTTTGGTGTACATTTGAAAAATTGTGGAATAGTTTCGCAACTCACGCCACCCAGAACACCACAGCGTAATGGTGTGTCCGAACATCGTAATCGTAATTTACTAGATATGGTGCGATCTATGATGTCTCTTACTGATTTACCGCTATTGTTTTGGGGATACGCTCTAGAGACGGCCGCATTCACGTTAAATAGGGCACCATCAAAATCCGTTGAGACGACGCCTTATGAACTGTGGTTTGGCAAGAAACCAAAGTTGTCGTTTCTGAAAGTTTGGGGCTGCGATGCTTATGTGAAAAAGCTTCAACCTGATAAGCTCGAACCCAAATCGGAGAAATGTGTCTTCATAGGATATCCAAAGGAAACTATTGGATACACCTTCTATCACAGATCCGAAGGCAAGACTTTTGTTGCTAAATTCGGAAACTTTCTGGAGAAGGAGTTTCTCTCGAAAGAAGTGAGTGGGAGGAAAGTAGAACTTGACGAGGTAACTGTACCTGCTCCCTTATTGGAAAGTAGTGCATCACAGAAAACTGTTTCAGTGACACCTACACCAGTTAGTGAGGAAGCTAATGATGATGATCATGAAGCTTCAGAACAAGATACTACTGAACCTCGTAGATCAACCAGAGTGAGGTCCGCGCCAGAGTGGTATGGTAATCCTGTTCTGGAAGTCATGCTACTAGATCATGATGAACCTATGAACTATGAAGAAGCGATGGTGAGCCCAGATTCCGCAAAATGGCTTGAAGCCATGAAATCTGAGATGGGATCCATGTATGAGAACAAAGTATGGACTTTGGTTGACTTGCCCGATGATCGGCAAGCAATTGAGAATAAATGGATCTTCAAGAAGAAGACTGACGCTGACGGTAATATTACTGTCTACAAAGCTCGACTTGTCGCAAAAGGTTTTCGGCAAGTTCAAGGGATTGACTACGATGAGACCTTCTCACCCGTAGCGATGCTTAAGTCTGTCCGAATCATGTTAGCAATTGCCGCATTTTATGATTATGAAATTTGGCAGATGGATGTCAAAACTGCATTCCTGAATGGATTTCTGGAAGAAGAGTTGTATATGATGCAACCAGAAGGTTTTGTCGATCCAAAGGGAGCTAACAAAGTGTGCAAGCTCCAGTGATCCATTTATGGACTGGTGCAAGCCTCTCGGAGTTGGAATAAACGCTTTGATAGTGTGATCAAAGCATTTGGTTTTATACAGACTTTTGGAGAAGCCTGTATTTACAAGAAAGTGAGTGGGAGCTCTATAGCATTTCTGATATTATATGTAGATGACATATTACTAATTGGAAATGATATAGAATTTCTGGATAGCATAAAGGGATACTTGAATAAGAGTTCTTCAATGAAAGACCTCGGTGAAGCTGCTTACATATTAGGCATTAAGATATATAGAGATAGATCAAGACGCTTAATTGGACTTTCACAAAGCAAATACCTTGACAAAGTTTTGAAGAAGTTCAAGATGGATCAAGCAAAGAAAGGGTTCTTGCCTGTGTTACAAGGTGTGAAGTTGAGTAAGACTCAATGCCCGACCACTGCAGAAGATAGAGAGAAAATGAAAGATGTTCCCTATGCTTCAGCCATAGGCTCTATCATGTATGCAATGCTGTGTACCAGACCTGATGTGTGCCTTGCTATAAGTCTAGCAGGGAGGTACCAAAGTGATCCAGGAGTGGATCACTGGACAGCGGTCAAGAACATCCTGAAATACCTGAAAAGGACTAAGGATATGTTTCTCGTATATGGAGGTGACAAAGAGCTCATCGTAAACGGTTACGTTGATGCAAGCTTTGACACTGATCCAGACGATTCTAAATCGCAAACCGGATACGTGTTTACATTAAACGGTGGAGCTGTCAGTTGGTGCAGTTCTAAACAAAGCATCGTGGCGGGATCTACGTGTGAAGCAGAACACATAGCTGCTTCGGAAGGAGCAAATGAAGGAGTCTGGATGAAGGAGTTCATATCCGATCTAGGTCTCATACCTAGTGCATCGGGTCCAATGAAAATCTTTTGTGACAATACTGGTGCAATTGCCTTGGCAAAGGAATCCAGATTTCACAAGAGAACCAAGCACATCAAGAGACACTTCAATTCCATCCGGGATCTAGTCCAGGTGGGAGATACAGAGATTTGCAAGATACATACGGATCTGAATGTTGCAGACCCGTTGACTAAGCCTCTTCCACGAGCAAAACATGATTAGCACCAAGGCTCCATGGGTGTTAGAATCATTACTGTGTAATCTAGATTATTGACTCTAGTGCAAGTGGGAGACTGAAGGAAATATGCCCTAGAGGCAATAATAAAGTTATTATTTATTTCCTTAATATCATGATAAATGTTTATTATTCATGCTAGAATTGTATTAACCGGAAAGATAATACATGTGTGAATACATGGACAAACAAAGTGTCACTAGTACGCCTCTACTTGACTAGCTCGTTAATCAAAGATGGTTATGCTTCCTAACCATGAACAAGGAGTTGTTATTTGATTAACGGGATCACATCATTAAGTGAATGATCTGATTGACATGACCCATTCCATTAGCTTAGCACCCGATCGTTTAGTATGTTGCTATTGCTTTCTTCATGACTTATACATGTTCCTATGACTATGAGATTATGCAACTCTCGTTTACCAGAGGAACACTTTGTGTGCTACCAAACATCACAACGTAACTGGGTGATTATAAAGGAGCTCTACAGGTGTCTCCAAAGGTACATGTTGGGTTGGCGTATTTCGAGATTAGGATTTGTCACTCTGATTGTCGGAGAGGTATCTCTGGGCCCTCTCGGTAATGCACATCACTTAAGCCTTGCAAGCATTGCAATTAATGAGTTAGTTCCGGGATGATGTATTACAGAACGAATAAAGAGACTTGCCGGTAACGAGATTGAACTAGGTATTAGAATACCGATGATCGAATCTCGGGCAAGTAACATACCGATGACAAAGGGAACAACGTATGTTGTTATGCGGTCTGACCGATAAAGATCTTCGTAGAATATGTAGGAGCCAATATGAGCATCCAGGTTCCGCTATTGGTTATTGACCGGAGACGTGTCTCGGTCATGTCTACATTGTTCTCGAACCCGTAGGGTCCGCACGCTTAAGGTTACGATGATAGTTATATTATGAGTTTATGCATTTTGATGTACCGAAGGTTGTTCGGAGTCCCGGATGTGATCACGGACATGACGAGGTGTCTCGAAATGGTCGAGACATAAAGATTGATATATTGGAAGCCTATGTTTGGATATCGGAAGTGTTCCGGGTGAAATCGGGATTTTACTGGAGTACCGGGAGGTTACCGAAACCCCCGGGAGCTATATGGGCCTTAATGGGCCTTAGTGGAAGAAGAGGAGAGGCAGCCAGGGCTGGGCCGCGCGCCCCTCCCCCTAGTCCGAATAGGACATGGAGAGAGGGGGCCAGCGCCCCCTTCCTTCTCTCTCTCTCTTTTCCCACCTCGCGAATCCTATTCCAACTAGGATTGGGGGAGAAGTCCTACTCCCGGAGGGAGGGAGTACGACTCCTCCTGGCACGCCCTATGATGGCCGGCCGGCCTCCCCCCCTTGAACCTTTATATACGAAGGCAGGAGCATCCCAAAGACACACAAGTTGATCCACGTGATCTTATTCTTAGCCGTGTGCGGCGCCCCCTGCCACCATAGTCCTCGATAATATTGTAGCGGTGCTTAGGCGAAGCCTTGCGACGGTAGTGCATCAAGATCGTCATCACGCCGTCGTGCTGACGGAACTCTACCCCAACACTTTGCTGGATCAGAGTCCGGGGATCGTCATCGAGCTGAACGTGTGCTAGAACTCAGAGGTGTCGTAGTTTCGGTGCTTGATCGGTCGGGCCGTGGAGACGTACGACTACATCAACCAAACGCTTCTGTTGTCGATCTACAAGGTACGTAGATCACACTCTCCCCTCGTTGCTATGCATCACCATGATCTTGCGTGTGCGTAGGATTTTTTTTGAAATTACTACGTTACCCAACAAATTATTCAGGTCTAAAACTAATCCCGAAGGTATATGTAGAGGCAGCATGCCGACGGCGATCACATTGACTTTGGAACCATTTCCCACGCGCATCGTCACCTCATCCTTAGCCAATCTTTGCTTAATCTGTAGCCCCTATTTCGAGTTGCAAATATTAGCAACAGAACCAGTATCAAATACCCAG